>NC_050450.1:14720980-14998480 GCF_903995425.1 Onychomys torridus | reverse complement strand
TGTCTGTGTGTGTGTCTGTGTGTCTGTCTGGGTGAGCACATGTGTGCAGTGCCTCTGGAGGTCAGAAGAAGGCATCAGATTTCCTGGAGCTGGAGTTGAGAGCCATCATTGTTGGAGCTGGGAACAGAACTCAGGTCCTTTGCAAGAGCAGAGCATCCATGTAACCACTGAGCCCCCTCCATACCCTCTTTTAAAATTTAAGGGTCTTAAACCCTGTTTTTCATCTGTCCTTTTTAAGATAAGGTCTTATGTATCCCATGCTAATCTTGAATTTACTATTGTAGCAGAAAGTGGTTTTGAGCTCCTTTAAAAATGATTATTTTTGTTTACAAGTTTTTTGCCTGCATGTATGTCTGTGTACTGTATGTCTTCTTGGTACCCACAGAAGCTAAAATAAGGCATCAGATTCCCTAAAATTGGAGTTATAGATATTTGTGAGCCACCATGAAGGTGCTGGGAACTGAATCTGGGTCCTCTGGAAGAGTAACCAGTGTTCTTAACCACTGAGCCATCTCTCCAGCCCCTGACCTTGAACTCTTGTTCCTCAATCCTCCAACTTCTGAGTGCTAGGATTGCAGGTACACACTAACCAAGCAGGCTTTTCATGGTTTATATACTAATTCTTTTGCTCAGCTAAGTAACATGGGAATCAAAGGAGGCCCTGGTACTCTTTCTGTCCTCTGAGCAATAATTCTTCACGGTCAGGGTCAGGACATTTCAGACTCTATAGCTGTCCTTGCAGTTCAAGCTTTGTCTCTGATGGATTTCAAAAGCTGAAAATTCAGTAAATGGCACTTATTCTAGAGTACAGAATGTAAGTGGTCCCTAGAAAAGGCAATGTCCGTGACTTCCCTTTGTCTTCTGTGCTGATTCACTCTGCCCTTCTGGTGTGGATCTACCCCAGGTGTTCTTTGCTGCAAAGCAACTCCTTCAGAGAATACACAGACTCTTAAAGCCAATAAAAAATCTTTATTTTTCTGGCCAGCAGGCCACATGAGGAACTTGCCCAAACCTTGTAGCCATTCTTGGCTTTTTATGCACAAAAATCATAACCTGGGTGACACACTTCAATTAGCAGGAACAGTTAGCAGTAAGTGGAGTTACAGAAGCCGGAAGGAAGGTTAGTATACTTAGGGACTTCCCAGAACTATGGACATGTTAGAGGCACCAAGGCACCATTCTGACTAGGACAGAGACCACAACACCAGCCAGAACAAGAACAAAGACTGATCCATCACAGTCCATAGTTCTGGGCATTGCCTTTTCTAGGGACCACTTACATTCTGTACTTCTTGGGTGTGATCCTCATGGGATAGGGAGTCAGCAAAGGTACATGGGTCCCAGAGCTGCCACCAGGAAGCATCCAGTCTTTTCCTGTGGCTGAAACAGCACTGTGGTTATGTGGCACCTGCTCTCTGTATGACACTTGCTGGTCCATGTCACTTGATTTCTGCAGCTTTCAAGGTAACCCATCCTCTGAGGAGACACTGGTTATTAACCAGTCCCTTCCTTTCTGATTGTTTCAAAGGTTTGTAGGACATCCACGTATCCACCTGGATGCTGGCCTCCACAACTTTTTCATGGATTTAATTGTTTTTAAGGTTTTTTTCTGCCCATAGCTCTCAACTACTGTTAGAGGGATGTGCTTTACAGGGCCAAGTTTGTCCCCAGGGAAGGTAGTCCCAGAGGAAGAGGACACCCGAGGGAGAATGTCATTTCCTGACACTAACATTAACAATGACCAAGAGTAATAAATAAGTCCTTAGGTCACTAGGGCCTTGGTTTAGAAAGACTGAGGTGTGTGTGTGTGTGTGTGTGTGTGTGTGTGTGTGTGTGTGTGTGTGTACAGAGCTCTCCATTCTCCCAGCTGAGCAGTTGATGCTCCTGCCTACATGGGCTGCATTCTCCAGACTCTGTCTTGGTGACCACATGCCTAGGAAGTCTTCTCGGGGAGATCAATGAATCCTCAGAACACCTCTTTTCTACCTTTAGGATGAGGTAGTATTGGGCACACCAGTGCTCCCGATGCCCACTTAAAACCCTTTGAAGCCCCACACCTAGATATGGCTGGGCATGAAGGTAAGTAATCCTAATCCCAGCACCTGGGAGGCTTAAGCAGGAGGCCAACCTGTGCACAGAGAGAGTTTGGCTAGCCCAGGCTACGTGTGAGGCGATAACAACAACAACAACAACAACAACAACAACAAAAAGAACAACAACAAGAACAACACCAAAAAATAAGACAAACAATAACCCAAGCCAAACCTGAATCACTAAAGTAAAACAAAACAAAAGCAGTAAGATAAAACAAAGAGGACACCCCACACCCATCGGAGTGTGATGCCATCGGAAAAGAATGGCACCATAGCAGTAAATAAGAACAATGTATTACAGGCTGAGCTTAAGTTAAAAATAGGTTTGCTATGGTGTATGGAAATTGTTCTGTATATGATCATCTGCATTTATACTTTCTTAAAATATTAAAATTAATCCTGTCGGTAATGCAAAAATAAAAAAATAGGTGTGCAGGGCAGGTGAGATGGCTTGGGGAGGGGAGGGTAAAGGTACCCATCACTACATCTGACAACCATGGTGACTCCCATGGTAGAGGGCGAGAGATGATTCCTGTCAACTGTCCTCTGACCTACACACACATGACCTGGTATGAATGAGCCCACCCATATACACATAATTTACAAAATTTGAAGAGTGCTTAGAAATAACACCAGAAGTTGCTATTTGCTGATACCTGGGTCAGGACAAGGGGTCAGAGCAATTCTTCCCCTGTGATGTTCTGTTTTTCAAATCTTCCTCTCTCATATTAAAAACCAACAATGAACAAAACCCACAACATGGTGGGAGGCACTCTGGTGCCATTTCCATTGGTGGGTGAATGTTTCATTTGCATGTATATTTTCATTGGCTGCTGAAAAAAATCTCATTTGCATGTATAGTTTCATTGGTGGTTGAAAATCTCATTTGTGCTTCATTTTCCCTTCTAGTATCAATAGGTGGATGAAGGGACTAGTCAGGTCTCCAGCTGACAGGGTCACCTTGGGGTGAAATACCCCAGATTCATAATAAATTAAAGTACCCAGCAGCTACTAGGGTAGCAGACACAGGTCCATCTGTAATGCACGGGCTGCTCAGATTCCTTCATGGAGTGTTTATTGAGCGTCAGGCATACACTTTTACTCTCCACACATTAGTTTGTATTACTCATTAGAGTCCCGGGGTGAGCATGAGAGGACAAGGATGCCCTAGGACTCACGTTCTAATGAATATCTTGGAGCCTTCAGAGCTCAGACATCCACTCAGGTTACTCTGACCTCAGCGCTATACCCTTAGCAGGAAAACCCCCTCTCCCCCATCCTATGAATTGCCCATTATCTGGCCAGTCTATTGGGACTTTAGCCATCGGCCTGATGGGATTCTCTTCTCCACTGGTCCTGGGAAAAAAACAAATGAACTAATTGTATCCTCTGGTAGGAACTGAAGCCCCTTCACTTTCTAGTCTATAGAACCCCCTCCAGTTCCCTCAGCTCTCCCTACTGCCCCATGGTCAGGACATACATGGCTGTGCCTTACCAGTCCAGTGCAGGGCACCATCTTGTGCTGTTCAGGGTCAAGAGCCTTCTTCCCTGTTGGGCAAAGTGGTGCTGGCCAGAGTCACTGAGGGGTAGAGTGGGCTGCTTTTCTCCCTGAGCAGTCTAGTGAATGTGTGTGTGGGAAGGAGAGGCAGCAGGCAGTGGACAGACATTCACTCTTGCAACACTAAGCTTTGACAGGAAAGAGACCCATGGAGATGGGCACATGGCCAGTTTGCTCTGAAGAGGTGGTCAGAGGCTTCTCTGAGGAGGTGGCATTAGAAGACTGAGAAGGAACCAAGCTGACAGGAGCTGAGGGCAGGGGAGCAGGTCTGGATCTCAGTGACCACAGATAAGCAGGAGGACAGAGCTGGTAGGATCTCAGAAGGGTAGCCGAGGGCTCATCCACATGCTCTCAGAAGCTGCAGCAAAGACAGTGAACTTCATGGAAAGTGATGACTGGCTGAGGACTTCAGGCAGAGTGATAGGGTCTGCAGCTTTGTTTTTAACTAATTTATTTGTGGTACCAGGGATTGAACATAGGACCTAGGTGAGTGTTATTCCACTGAGCTACACCACAACTCCATTTTTCTTTTGAGACAAGGTCTCACTAAATTTCACAGGCTGACCTTGAACTTGAGATCCTCCTGCCTCAGCCTTGCAAGCAGTGAGATGATGGGCTTGTGTCTCCAGGCCTGTCATTATTTGCTGTGTTAAAAAGATGATTTGGGGGTTGGAGAGACGGCTCAGTGGTTAAAAACTCTTCCAGAGGACTCGGATTCAGTTCCCAGCACCCACATAGCAGCCCACAACTGTTTGTAATTCCAGTTCCAGAGACCCAACACCCTCACACAGACTTGCATGCAGGCAAAAGACCAATGCACATAAAATAAGTAAACAAATAAACCATTTTTAAAAAGGTTGTTTGGGTACCTGGGTAGGAAGTGGGTTATGGGGAAGGGGCCGAAAACCTAGAGCAGAACTGTGGCCTCTGCTGAAGTTCTGAGGGAGAGAGGGGGCTGGGCTGGGTTGAGTGGAGGGGAAACTAAGTCTTCTGTGGACACCTAAGTGGTACCAGGGGGATTTGACCCTGAAGAATGAGGCAATCAGGGGACATTTGTCAAGGCAGTTGTTATTTGAGACTAGGTATTACTATGTAGCTCACAGTGGCCTCAAATTGGAGAGCACCACATTTCTGCCTCCCAAACGCAGGGAAGACAAGCCTGCACCACACAGCCAGGTCTCGGGCTTTTGACTTGAATGGTTCTCACTAGGGGAGAAAGATGGGAAGGTGGCAGAGATTGTGGGGCAGGGGATGAGACTGAAGTGGAGTACAGCACGTGGGTCTTCAGCTGTTCAAGTGTGTCCTCCAGTGGCAGCATCCAGTGGGCAACAGATAGACTGTGACGCACCACTTGGGATGAAGGCCAGCGCTGAAGACATTAGTTAATCATTAGTCTCTCCCCATTGCACTTGAAGTGGCTGAATAATAAGGGGAGATGATAAAATATTCGGAATGATTTAGCCTCATAAAACAAGTGTCATGTGAGATACAAGTCTGTGTCCTCTCATACAGCCACTTAGGGCCACGAAGCCATGGGCCAGGGCAGGTGGCGCTGAGATATCTGGGCTCCTGCAGCCACTGCACTTCCATATCTTCAGCTTCTCACATTACCATTTGAGGACCCCAGTCTACTTCCCCAGATGTGGATACATCTGCTTTTTCTCTGTCCTCCTCCACCTCCCCTCCTTCCTCTTCCTTCTCTACTTCCTACTCATCCATCAGTTTCTCCTCCTCTTCACTTCCTTCTCTGTTGTTGGGTATTTTTTACTCTTTTCGGGGGAGGGCCTGCCAGCCAGCTCCCTAATAAATCACACATGGAGACTTAGTCTTCATTATCAATGCCCGGGCCTTAGCTTGGCTTAGTTTTAGCCAGCTTTCCTTATCATCCCTTCTACCTTTTGCCTCTGGGCTTTTCCTTTTCTATTCCTGTATACCTTTTTTTGTTTCTTCCTCTGTGGCTGGGTGGCTGGGCCCTGGAGTCCTCTCCTTCTCTGGCTCCTCTCTCTTCACTCCTCCATCTCTTTTCTTCCTCCTCCCAGATTTCTCCTTTTATATATTCTCCCTGCCTGCCAGCCCCGCTTACCCTTTCTCCTGCCTTGCTATTGGCTGTTCAGCTCTTTATTAGCCCATCAGGTGTTTTAGACAGGCACAGTAACACAGCTCCACAGAGTTAAACAAATGCAGCATAAACAAAAGTAACACACCTTACATAATATTCTACTCCACTCCCCATTCACCTCCTCTTCTTCCTTTTCCTCCTCCACTTCCTCCCCCACCTCCTCTTTCTTCATTTCCTTCTCCACTTCATCCTGTTTCTCCACTTCTTCCTCCTCTCTCCACCTCCTCCTCTCCCCTTCCTCCTCATCCTTTACATCTTCCCCCTCTTCCTCCTCCTTTACATCCCCCTCTCCCTCCTCCTCCTTTACATCCTCCTCTCCCTCCTCTCCCTCCTTTACATCCTCCACTTCCTCCTTCTCTTCTTCCTTTTCTCATTTTCTGTTTGACACAGGCTTACTCTATAGCCCAGACTGGCTTCTAATGAAAAAAATCACCTCTAGCTTTAACTCCTTCAAGGCTGCGATATAAGAAGATGGATTGCTATGGTCCATTTTCATATGAGGTGCATTCAGATTCATCAGAGTTACAGAGAAGTGGGAGGTACTGAGCCCCCTCCTTAGCTGGTGGCAGGTCTGTGGGAAAGTTACAGGCATTCTGCTATGTGACTGAGCCCAGGGTCAGAAAAGGGGCCATCTCAAACCCCAAATTATCCATCAGACAATGCTCTGTGCCCTAAACCAGTAGGATTGGGAATGGGGCAATTCCTAGCCTATGGAAGAAGAGGGCAGGCATTTCCCAAGATCGGAGGACTTTACGAACCGTTGTCTGCGTCAAATCATCATGGTGCCATTTTTGTCTTTCCTCTGTGTGGGAATCTCTTTCTGCAGAATTGAATGTTGAAATGGCTTCATTTCCACCCTCTCCTGAGTCTATTTTCACCTGTTTCCAATGTGAGACTGCAGGCAAGTGCCGGGTGCCCAGCTCAACAACATCCCAGGCAAGCAAAAGATAACTTGTAGCAAACGTCCTTCCCATCCTTGGGGCGGGGCGAGCATGTGAAGCTCACTTTCCAAGAGAAAATGAAGTGTGGGAAGAAGAGCTGTTCACAAGGTCATGTCTTGAGTTGATCCTAGAACCTTGCTATTTGGACTTTCCTGGATGTGTTTAGAGGCCCAGGACAACCAAGCAGTGGGGGTGGGGGTGTCCCTAATTAAATGACATGTGTCAATCGAGCTTACTGCTCTTAGGTCACTGCAGATGGACCTGTGAGGATTTAGTCACTGACTCCTTGTTCACTGGATTTTGTTAGACAACTTGGCTCTAGGCTAGTGTTGGGGACATGACAGTAAGTTAAGACACAGTCCTTGGCCTTAGGATATGTTCTCTATGTCCAAAGATGGTCATATTCCTACACAGTATCACGGGAGGGGGAGGGATTCCATTGATTTACTTCCTGAGGAGTTATGAGCAAATGTTTATTCACCCCAGATAGGAGACAGACAACACACTGAAGAGATGATTCCACCCAGGTCTGGCTGAGTGAACAGCAAGTTTATTGGGGCTGCTTACAGGGGCATGGGTGATTCAAAGGCAGCCGCATCATGGAAAGGTCCACCTCAGCTTTGAGGACTCACAGAAGCCAGCTTCCAGCCAAACACACCCCTGAGTGCTTCTCATTTACAAACCTGACCATAGAGATGTGCTGGGACTGCCCTCTCTGCTGGGTTGGAAGGCATCTCTGCAGAGGAATCTCTCCCTTCTGTGTGGAAATGGAGTCTTGGGAGAGGTAATTAGTTGAAGAGGAAGTCCTCCTGGGCGAGGGCTCTAGTTTCTTTGTAAGAAAAGAAGAGGACCATGGGAAGACTGAGGCAGAGGCTGGAGTGATGATGTGGCCACTGACCTAGGAAGAATAGGAGCCACCAGGGGCTGGAGGAGGCTCCTTGGTGGGGCCCTACATCCCTCTGACTACCTGACTTTGGCTTCTGACCTCTCAATCTGGCTCCACGAATTCATGGCCACTTCCTACAGCAGCTTCTGGAAGTGGACATGTACCATTTAAGAGGCAGAGGCAGAGAAAACTGTTGCCTTGACAGGCTTACTCTGACCCCTGGAGTCCCTTGGTAGAAGATGATAGAGCTGACTGGGAAGTTCTGATGTGGCTTGCAGTCTGCTAGTTTGCAAACCTCTCCAAGATAATAACTTATTATTAATTATTATTTATATTAGTAATACTGATTACAGGTTAGGTACCACATTAAGAATTTCATTGTGTTTAATTCATTTAGCTTGAGGACTGTTACTCAAGAGAAAAGTTTTACTTGAAAATACAGAGGAGCTGGTGATGGCGATGCTCACCTTTAAATCCCAGCATTGAGGGAGGAAGATCTCTGTGAGTTTGAGGCCAGCCTCATCTACAGAGTGAGTTTCAAGAAAGCCAGGGATACACAGAGAAACCCTGTCTCAAAAAAGAAAAAAGAAAGAAGAGCAAATACAGAGGCAGCTGATGAGATGGCTCAGCCATTAGAGTGCTTGCTCTGTAAGTCTTTGTCCTGAGCTCGATCCCTAGAACCCAAGTGAAAAAGCTAATGTGGCAACTTTATCCAAGTGCTGGGGAGATGGAATCAGGAGGATCATTTGGGCTCGCTTGCCAGGCTATCTAGCCAGATCAGTGAGCTTCAGACTCAGGAAGAGACCATCTCCAAAATAAGGTGGGTTGAGATGGAGAAAGTCACCTGCCATTGACCTCTGACCTCCCCATGCACATGGACATGTGTGTACACCAACTGCATGCACACGCGCACATTAACAAGTAGGGGACTGTCTCCCTACTTAGAGGAACAAACTAGGTTTGAGGACTTCAGGTTTATTTAATTTAATTTTTATTTGTGTGTTTGTGTGTGTATGCCACATATGTGGGTGTTTGTGGAGGCCAGAAAATGACACGGGGTCCCCTAGAACTGAAGTTACAGGTGGTTATGAGATACTCAGTGTTGTGCTGAGAATTATCTAGCCATCTCTCTAGCACCCATATTTTGTTAATTTTGTTTCTAGCTCGTTTCTGGCATCTAGTTCTCAGAAAGGCACCTTCCCATCTTGAGCTCTCTAAGCAGGGGTAGAAGCAGCACTAAGCACATCACTCAGCAGCTCATAAACTATTTCGATGTTCACATTAATAGAGAAAGCCGAGGTGCCTCTTGGCCCACTCCAGGAAATCGGTTTTTAGCACCAACTGCTGATTAATTGTTCTGAGTGAGCTGAGCCTGCCTGACAAAACACTGCCGTCTGCCCCGACACAGAGGCAAGTGAAACTCCACCAGAAATTATTTCAAAGTAAGAGGCTGGAAAATCTTCTGTGTTCCACTAATTATGGTTGGCTGTCTGATCCACGCCTTTAATTGGTGACAGATGGAAATATAGCATGCTGGCTTGTGAGAGCTGTGGAGAGCTGAGTCCAACAAGTACACTGCAACACCAAGACTCTAGTCTGACAGCTCAGGGCTGCGACAGTCTGAGGCTTGCACATTTCACTCACTCCCTCTGGCTCAGTATCAGGTGCATCCGCCATGTACTAACACCAAGCATGGACAGAAAGACAGCTGTGGGTGATCAGATTCTGAAGAAAGCCCATGTTGCTGGAAGAGCAAGCTGAATGGTCTTCTGTGCAGGCAAGGGTCTGCTCTGCAGCACTGTCTGGAAACTAAATCTCCCCTTTGATGGGCTATCACAGAGAAAAAGATGGCAGCTGTCCCATAGTCTCAGATGTCTCAGGGCCCCATTTGAATGCCCTTGGAGCCCATGGCCTTGCTGCGCAGAAGGGCCCACAGCAGGAGTGAGCAGTGGGTGAAGCAAGGTGAGCTGTGGCACCCTTGTCTGCACAGTCCCACGGCAGTGGAGTGGCCTGCATGAGGCTGCTGCTCTCACAGGTCCCAGGAGATTGCTGGGGGGTCTTAGTTCCCTACTCAGTCTACTTACAGCTGAGGAGGGTGAAGCTTAAGACACTTGCTCCAGATCACACTCTGGTGAGGGCCTGGCCATGCAGGGAAAGGTGGGGAAGCCAGCATCCTCTCTCCTCTTCCTCCTTCTCCCCCTTTCCCTCTCCTTCATCTCTCCCTGTTTCTTCAGTTCTTCCTCCTTTTCTTCTTTCTCTTTCTTCACTTTCTTCCTCTTCTTCCCCCTCCTCTTCCTTCCTCTCTTCTCCTCCTCCTTATGCTCCATCACCTTTTTGGTGAGCTTTCATAAGCACCATCAACCTTGAATTTAAGGACCCTATTGGGGTACTCTGGGGGGGTGAGCGGGTGTGGACCAGGATGGAGACCCTAGGAAGCTATCGTTAGTGGTCCCCAAACTGACTTGGTGGTTAGACTAGTGCAATATTTCGGGAGAAGGGAGAGCTGTGGGGTATCTTGAGACTTCTGGAGGGGCAAGGATCAGTAGGGCTGTGGTATTTGACAGAAGAAGTGTCCATTCCTCTGTTTCCTCTTCTTCCCTGTTCTGGCTCCATGTCCCATGTCATTAGTGCTTGTATTTTTTAACCATCAGTTCCCCAAGGTTGGAGATCAAGAGTCTTATATACGGCCATCTGTATACCCCTTGTGCATACTACCCAGCAGGCAATTGGTATTCACTTGAATAAAGCATAGCAGCTGAAGTCTAGTGTGGTGGCTTGTGCTTCTCACCTCAGCACCACGAAGCCTAAAGCAGGGGCCTCCAAATCCGAGGCCAGTGTGGGCTGCATAGTTAGATTCTACATCAAAAACAAAGCTAAGACAACGTAGCCCCTCAAGTTGGGCGAAGCAAACCCAGCAGTTGGCGATGTTCAGCTTGGGCTGAGCTCTTGCTGTTGAGCTCTGTGTTTCCCTACCAAGAGATGGAAGAAGAGTCTCGCAGGGACCCAACAGCCACCTCTGCACCTCCACAGCATCATCTCTGCCAGCCTGGGTCAGGGACTGCCTTGAAGGTAGTGACCTGCTGTTCAGCAGTCACATTTGCAGGGTGGCATGACTTGGCCACTTACCTCCGCTCATTTGTCCACTGTCAGGGAAGCCTCCTAGACTATTTAAAGAGGAACATGTTGACCGGCACTGTGTGTGAAATTGCTTCCACAACAGAAGTTCTGTTATCACAGACCCGAACATCTTTCCTCAGGAAAGCTCCTTTGCTTCTCTTCTTTCTCCCCTCCAGGCTGGCTTTGAGTGGGAGTTCACAGAGTAAAAAGGAGATGCGGTTTGAAGAGTTTTTTTTTTTTTTTTTATTGTGTTAACAAGTAAAAGACTGACACTCACATTGATTTTTGAGATGGATGTAAAGAGTTTGAAAGGGAGTTCTTACTCTGGGCAGGACCTGCTTGGAGATGCTGGCAATGGACCGCCTTTTTAGAAGATGCTCACAGGGATGAAGGAGCTGGGTTTTGCCATGGGACTGTCAGTTCTCAGTGACAGACTGCATCAGAGGGAGATGGGTGTCAAGTGGCTGACTCATTTGTCACCTAGAAGCAGCAATGATCTGGGGCTGGCTTGTGCACACGTACTTCCTCTATGCATGCTTTTTTATGGAAAGTCAGAGTCATTGCAGAGAATGACTAGGGAGATATGTCCATGGGCAGAGTGCTTGCCCTGCAAGCATGAGCAACTGAGTTTGGATCCCAAGCCCCCTATGAAAGGCCAGGCATGATAACCTGTGTTCATAACCCTAGTGCTGGGGGTGGTGGGGATGGAGACAGGTGGATCTCAGGATCTCAGGTCCAGTCTAGCCAGGGAGGAGAGGCCTTACCTCATAAAAAGATAAGGTTGAGAGCAACTGAGGAAGACACTGATGTTCACTTCTGAACTCTACATGTGTACAACATAGAGGTAAGGATACACACACACCAACTATATACTTAGACTTCACACACACACACACACACACACACACACACACACACACACACAGACATCCTGGACTTTGAAGTTCCATTGTCTAAGCTAAGGACTCATTGTGTGCAGAGTGGCTGATTGGCTGCTGACAGCCCAATGCAGTGGATGCTTCCAGGCCAGGTCTCAGTCTTTGTCCAATCAGCCAAGGCTCCCAGTAGAGTCTGATGAAGCACCATGGCCACTATGGGGGTAAATGAAGACCAGATGCCCTTTGACCTCCTGTTCCTCAATCAGGAGTGTCCTCTCTGGGTTGCAGGGGACACTGCTTATTTGAGGGATAGTCTCAGAGCTCTGTCTGTCTTTGAGCAGGAGACCTGACACTGTGGCTCTGCCTTCACTAACCACGCTGGGGCTGTCAGCACCTTCTCCACCACCCTGCTGCCCAAACTCACCTCTTGACCAGGTCAGAGAGAGATGAGATGTCATGTGCAAGGCAGAGGTGACTTAATCCCACAATCCAGGGCAGTTCACTGAAGTCTAATAAAATGTTTGGGAAGAACTCTGCTCTGTGGGGGCTGTGTACAGCCCTATTTCTAGGAAAATCAGCTGAGAAGCAATCTTCTTTATTTCAACCTGGGATACCCCAGCTCCTGTGTCTTGCTGGCTCTGGCAGGAGTGTGGGGCGAAGCCCCATGGAACTGTACCACCCAAGTGTCCTGCAGCAGCCCCACTCTTGGGTCCCCCTTCAGCTGGAGCTCATACCAGAGGTCCCTGAAAAGTGTGCCTTGTGAATGATAAAGGATTTGGGGACACGACTGATAAACACAGCAGAGATTAGTGAATATGCCTGATCTGGCTGTCAAATCCTGAATGTGTCAGAGGGAAGAATGGAAAGGGTGTCCTCAAGACTTTTGCTTATAAGGGGAGCAGTGTCCACCTGCTTCCAGTTTCTGCTTGGAAAGCGTCTCCTTCCTCTCCCTGCTGCAGATCCCCTACTTCTACACCAGACCACTGTCCTTCTGACCACAGGGCCTTTGCATGTACCATCTGCCCTTCTTCCTCTAAGGATGCTGACAGCTGTCTTGGGGACATCTCGTCTTCTGCCTTGCCTCATCTAGTGTAGTTTAGCTCAGGTCTGCTGATGTTTTTCCTTCTCTGAATTACACTTCTCTTTCATAGTAGCACAAATCTTGGTTTCTATGTGTCTATTTATCACACCAATCCCATCCACAATGACCTAGTTTTTGCACCAGGCCCTAAACCGCTCAGGTTCCTGGGATGTTGAACAAGGAAGCTGCGTGTACTCTAAGAGATATCATCAGGATTCAAGCCCAGCACCCCCCCTTCACACTGTCTAATTTACAGTGACCTGGATGTACTGAACTTGAACCTCCCTCTTGGCTTCCACCCACCCCCTATCCAAATCTCCACAGAGCCCAGAACTTGCAATTAGCCATGTAAACATAAGGATCACTGGAGCTAACATTTGCTGAGCGCTCACTGTTTGCCAGGCCCCAGCGTGGTGTCAGTACAAGCTCTGCATGCAGTGGACACTTGGGTCATAGGAGACAAGGAATAAAATGTTTAGAAAGACTTGAGGGGAAGGATACAAGGTCTCACAGGGGAACAGTCTAGGCTCCTTCCTCCATGCCCACAGAAGAACACAAGCAGGGTGATACAGAGCCCATGATGTGGGACCTGGGTTCTGCCCAAAGGGTTCTGGGGAGACCACTGAGGCTGGATCTGCTATCGGCTTATTTCTTGTTGGTATCATTGGCCTTGACACAGATGGGAGAGAAAGCAGGCTGGTGTAGTGCAGCCCTTTGGAACTGTTCAGACCCTGGTCCCTCAGATGGGCAGGCTGCTTGTCTCTGGCACCAGACGGCTGCTTTATCCACTTCTTTGTTCTTTTCAGTGTGCTGTTTTGCTCAGGTTTATGTAACCAGCTCCCAGGAGACTCAGAGTCAAGGAATAAAGAAGGGTTCGTCCTCCGAGGTCAGACTCAGGCTGGCCACGTAACACTTCTGATGTAAACACCTTGCTGTGAGAGGGATTTGGGGTAGGAGATGCTTCAAGACTCCTTTTGAGCTTTGTTCCAGGCCCTAGGATTGCAAGTGGAAGGCCTCCATGAGGTGCACCCAGGGGCCTGGCTTGTGAGAACCTGTACAGTTTTGTAGCATACCTATTGAGAACACCAAGCTCAAGGGTAAGTCTTTCTGGGCCTCAGTGCTCTCATCTGAAAAATGGGCTGATGATGGATCCTAGGCTCTTTGGAGTTATTGCAATGATTAATAAGGTCACATGGCACATGACCACTGATGTGGTCAGGGCCTGGTATGTAGAAGGTCTCAGCAATAGGAGGTGTACGTGGAGATGGCCTCCTCCCTTCTGCCCAGGCTCTTCATTTCTGAGGCTCAGCTTTGTCTCCTTAGTAGGACAATGATATTTTGATGCCAATGAGAGGGGGAAGGGAAGGAGAGGAAGGTGGGGACCTCACTGAGAGTTGATTCCTAACAACTTATCGACAGGGTCAGTCTCTGCGATAGCAAAAAATAATGAAACATCGATTCTCAGAAGTCATTCCAAGTCAGGCTTATAGGAGAAGTTTAAAAAGCAATTAGTCTAGATTGAAGCTAATTAATGTTTTCTGCCTCCCCCTGCTTCAGGGCTCAGATGGGGCAGACCTTCTTTGGGACATACTAAGTGCTTGGTTATTAGAGGACTTGGAGATGGGAAAGAATGGCTTACCCGGGACAGAGATTACATATGATGTCCCAAGACTCGCAGTTCCGGCTAGACAGACGGGTGTCATCTCTCATCTGCCCTCAACTCCTCTCCTCCTCAGCCCTGCTTCCTTCACCAGACTCCATGGGTTCAGTTTCTGTCTCATTCAAATTTCACTACACAAAGTGCTGCAGAAGGGAGCTTGGTCATCTCACGGTTGGTGTCTGCGCTCCATACCACACGCACTGCACCCTTCTCCCCGGCCCCTGTCACTCCCTTAAGCTCCACTTGTCTGACTGTCTTCTCTTTGGGCAAGTTCAAGGTTAAACTCCCCATCTCCCCATCTTCCTGTCCCCAAACCCCTTGCTCTTAAAGGTTCCTTTCCCGAGTTTACAATGTTACCACAGATCTGGTCCCCACCCAGTACCAACTCCAGGCACTCTGTAGGTTTCCATGATTTGATCTCTCACATCAAATAGATCATTGAGAAAAGGTTTATTTTTGTTTGTGGTTTCTGAGGCTTTTGGTCCATCATGTGAAGAAGGAAGGTGTGGTGGAGATCATGGTAACAGGAGTGTGTGGTAATGGCTCCTTACATGGAATGAGAGCATGGGGCTGGAACTAGGGGCTGGTATGACCTTGAATGACTCACTCATTGTGACCCAGCCAGGCCCCACTTGCCAAAAGCTCCACAGCCCTCCCTCAATACTATGTACTGGGTTCATTTCTGTCACTGTGACAAGTGTCCTTACCAACAACAACAAAGGGAAAGAGGGCTTATTGGAGTTACAAGCCCAGGTAGCAGTCAGTCATTGAGGGGAAGTCAAGGCAGAATCTCAAGCAAGATCCCACCACATACTCAGTCCAGAGCCAAGAGAATCAATTCACCCATGCTGCCAGCTTGCTTTCTGCTACCTTCCTTGGCTCTCAGTATAGTTTAGGACCCGGCCTAGGGAATGGTGCTGCACATGGGAGACTGAGCCAATGTGCAATGAAGACTGTTCCCTACAGAAATGCCCACAGTCCAGTCTGATCCAGATCATTCCTCAACTGAGACTCTTCTAGGGTGATTTTAGGTTGTGGCCAGTTGACACAGCATTACCCGTATATTTTACTGACTTAACAGAAGGGTATCCAGTAATTGAGGATGTGTTACACCACAAGAAACATGCCTGGAAGAAGATCTAAGGGTCTCTCTTTTATCCTGATCCCAGATGACATTTTCAATAGTTCTCCCTCTTAGATTTCTATAATATCTGATCCATCCAGATCCCCTTCTCCCACAAAAGATGAATCACTCTTGGCCTCGTTTTGATCCATACCTCTGATCTTCAGCAGAATACAGTAGTCATTTATGTGGTTTTCCCCATTCTTGTAATGGGATAATAGAAAAGTGGTGGTAGGACCATGATGGTGGTTGAGAGGAGAGGTATGGGGTCAAGGGTGGATAGCCAGAAAACTTTGGTCTTAACTCTTCAAAGTAAAGGGCATGAGTCTTGGGATATGATCAGTCTTTGATTGTGTCCTTCATGTTTACAGGGACAATTCACAGCATGAAATGAAAGCTCCCAAAGTTCTTGTTACATATGTTTGTAGTAAATTAAATATCCTGACTTTTGCTTAACTTTTATAATGTTAAAAATCCCCACTGATTAATACATGGACCTGGGAAAACCAAGGAACACATGAAAAACCTGAAAGACAAGATGAAAGATTAATGTGAATATGGTGATACAGTTCATTCTCCAACAAAACCCTAAGTATGCTTAAAATGAGATTATTATGTTTGCACTCCAAAGAGATTAATAATACATTAAGTCCACTTCTCTGTGCCAGTAAGTATAAATCCAGTGCATTGACTTCTAATAGTCGCAGATATTCAGTTGTATGGATGTGCTATACAGGTTGAACAGGTTCCTTGTTGGTGGGTGTCTTAGTTAGGGTTTCTATTGCTGTGAAGAAACAATATGACCATGGCAGCTCTTATGAAGGAAGACATTTAATTGGGTAGCTTGCAGTTCAGTGGTTCAGTCCAATACCATGGTGGGACATGGCGGCACACAGGCAGACATGGTGCTGGAGAAGAAACTGAGTTTTACATCTTAATTTGCAGGCAACAGGAAGTGGTTTGAGATGCTAGGTGTGGCTTGAGCATATATGAGACCTCAAAGCCCACCTCCAAAGTGTCACACTTCCTCCAGCAAGGCCACACCGACTCTGACAAAGCCACACCCCTGTAGTACCATTCCCTTGGGGGATCACTTTCTTTCCGACCACCACAGTTGTGTTGGGTTGTTTGACTTGCATAGGATGAAATCAGGTGGCACCCACCTTATCTGATGTCATCTTTTGAGCTTCTCATGGGTATCATTCAATTTTAGGAACAGTCTTAAAAGACCACATGGAAGGGAAGAGACTTACTCAATGTCATCTCTAAGATGGGAACCGTGACCTCAGCTCTAACAATGATGGCAATGACAGCTTTGTTGACTGTTAAAATTTACTCAATACACTCCCTTGGTAGTTCATACTGAAAGCTCACACACAGCCCTTGCTTTACTCCCTCTTCTGGCTTGCTTCAGCCAGGTGCCAAGACCCATCAATTCAGTGTCCTCTCGATTTCTTTAAGCTGCGCACTTTCTCTCTTCCCTTTGACACTTCTCTTCACGGGATTGCTTTAATAGCTCTCAGCCGTGGAACTGTCACCCTGCTGGCGTGATCCTCCTGCGGTTACACAGCTCTAGTCACGTCACTCCCAAGCTTCGTTCTCACTGCTTCCGGGGTAATGTCCCTACCTAGTTAAGCAGCGCAGGAGGCTGAGCCTCACCTGGGGTTTTGTTCTGCAGCCTGTTCAACTTCTCTTGTCATTAGCACGGTTGTGTCTGTATGAGTCTGGGCTGCTATTAAAAAATAGCACCATCTTGTGTGGCTTAAATGTCAGCATTTGTTACTTTTTTTTTGTGCTGAGATCAAGTATCATGACCAGATGTACTTTATAGAAGAAGGTGTTTATTCTGGGTTACAGTTTATTACAGTTCCAGAGGAGGAATCCACAATGGTGGTGGAGGTATGGTGGCTGGAGGAGGAAACTGAGAGATCACATCTTTATCCACACACAGGAAGCATGGAGAATGAACTGAAATAGAGCATCCTCCAGTGAGGCTTCACCTCCTAAGACTTTGGTAACCTCCCCAAATAGCACCACCAAGCAGGTACCAAGTGTTTATACTCAAGTCTATGGGGTAACAGTTCTCATTTCAACACCACACAGATATTAAGTTCATAAAAGCCTTGGAGCAAATTCTCCTTTCTGCCTGGGTCCCTCTGTCCCCTCATGTTCCTGGCTGTCTTGGTTCTCATCTTATCTCTTGCCCTGCCATCTGGGAATCTGGACTAGGTGCCTTGTCAGTGCTCAGTGTGGCTAGAAGCAAGAATTCCTTCCCCACCCACTTTAACTTGTGAGAGGATTGTATCTACTTCCCACTGGATCATGCACTCTATGAGAGAATGGTTCATTCTCTCTTCCCACCAGGTCTTATCTTAGTATCCAACATGTAATATGATTTAATTAAGTCTCCAAATAAATCAAAGCTGTGGCCACTTCCTGGCTGAGCCCACTCCCCACAGGATATTCTGACCCACTTTGAGGCAGCAGCTGGAACATCCTAGCATATCTGCTTAGAGAGAAGGAGAAAATTGTCATCAGAAAAAAGGCTTCATGACAAAACAGAAGAGCCTGTGTGTAAATCGTTAACTGATCTGTTTACTATTTTTATTTGTATTGGAGATCAAATTAAATATTGCATTAAGTGAGTTAAATATTCATATTGCATTAAATATAGATTGCATTTTAAAAATTAACTGCTGTGTGCTCTTCTTTGAGCTGGATTATGAGACCTCAGCATAATCAACCTGGCACACACTGACTGGATGTAGCTGTTTTCTGTGTCTGTGGTGCCTTGCTTGCACTCATAGGAGTAATGGAGTGTAAGGACCTGTGTGGCTGTGGTTTTGAGGTGTGTTGTGGGGCATCAGTGTTGTTGTCCGGTGGTTCAGAGAGAGGAGATAAAGAAGGACACCATATAAATTACTGCACCCTTTTCGTTTGCCCTACACAGCTCTATTCAGTGTCTGTGAGTTGCTTCCCTTGGTTCCCACCAGAGACAAATGTAATGGACTCTTCTGCCTTACATATGTGAAAACTGTGTGTGGGGAGGTAAGCAGAGGGACTCCAGATTTCACAGCCTTGATAAGGCTGCCCCAGGCTGTGTGACTCACAGTCTTTACTAGGACCCTTGCCTCACAGAAGAAGGTCCTCCAGGGTGCTATGAACCTAAACAGACATGGTTTTAAATTTTGGCTTTCTGTATTCTTAACAATAGAAATCATAATATGATTTGAAATTACTCATTTATCTCTTCATGAATCCATGCATTCATCTGTCCACCCACCCATCTATCCATCCATCCATCCATCCATCCATCCATCCATCCATCCATAAACCCATCCATCCATCCATCCATCCATAAACCCATCCTCCATCCATTCTTCCACACATCCCTGAATGCATGCACATGCATGCATATATGAATCCATTCATTTATCAACTCCCTATCTGCACATCTATACATCTAACCAGCTATCCATTTATCCACCTATACTGACTAGTTTTATGTTAACTTGACACAAGTTGGAGTCATCTGAGAGGAATGAACCTCAATTGAGAAAATGCCTCCATAAGATCAGGCTAGGCAAGCCTGTAGGACATTTTCTTAATTAGTGATTGATATGGGAGGACCTAGCCCAGTGTGGATGGTGCCATCCCTGGACTGGTGGCCCTGGATGCTGTAAGAAAGCAGGGTGAGTGCAGACAAATTTCTAAATGGTCTCATTAAATAAAAAACACAGAGCCAAATATAGGGGTGAAAGCCTTAGAGATCAGGGAAATAGTGATAGCCACCAACCTTACCTCTCCAGCTCTGCAGCTACCAAAAGTGAGCTACTTCCCATCTACCCACACCCTTATTGCCTTGTTGTTCTGCCCTCTCATTGGCTTTTAGCCCAGCCACCTCACTTCCTTGTTACTGCCTCTTTGTACAGACCTCCAAGTCTCTATGGTTGGTACTGGGATTAAAGGTGTGTGTCACCATGCTTGGCTCTGTTTGCAGTTTGACCTTGAACACACAGAGACTCTGCCTGCCAAGCCATCGGATTAAGGGCGTGTGCTACCACTGCCTGACTTCTTTTTTTCTTTTTATTATTTTTTTCATTTTTCTTTATTAAGAAAATTTCTACTCACTCCAGTGCTACCCACAGACCCTCTTCCTCCCTCCTCCCCCCCCCTAGCCCTCTTTCTCAAGCCACCCCGCATCCCCACATCCCCCAAATTGAGGTCTCCCATGGGGAGTCAGCAGAGCCCAGCACACTGAGCCTAGGCAGGTCCAAGTCCCTTCCTACTGCACCAAGGCTGTGCAGGTGTCACACTACAGGCACCGGATTCCAGAAGCCTGCCCGTATAACAGGGACAAATCCCAATCCCCCTGCTTGGGTGCCCCCCAAACGGTTCGAGCCAAACAACCATCTTCCATATCCAGAGGGCCTAGTTGAGTCCCATGGGGGTTTCGCAGCCACCAGTCCACAGTTCATGGGCTTCCACTAGTGTGGCCAGTCATCTCTGCACATCCTCCCATCATGATCTCAAAGTCCCTCACCTGCAGTATCTCTCCTCTCTCTCATCAATTGGATTCCCAAAGCTCAGCCTGGTGCCTGGCTGTGGATCTCTGTATCTGCCTCCATCTGTCACTGGACAAAGGCTCCATGATGACATCCAGGTTATTTGCTAGGCTGTTCACCATAGTAGACCAGTCCAGGCACTCTCTGGACCACTGCCAGCAGACCAAGGTGGAGTCAACCTTGTGGATTCCTGAGAGCCTCCCCAGCACCCTGTCTCTTCCTATTCCCATGATGTCCTCCTCTATCATGGTATCTTCCTTCTTGCCCTCCCACTCTGTCCCTGTTCCAGCTTGAACTTCCCATTTCCCTTTGTTCTCATCCCCACTCCACACCCTCTGCCACTCCACCTCCCGCCACCCAGCCCACTCATGTAGATCTCTTCCTCTTCTTCACAGGATCATCCATGTGTCCCTCCTAGGGTCTTTCCCTGTTAGCTAGCCTCTCTGGAGTTGTGAGTTGCAGTATGGCCATCCCTTCCCTTCCATTTAGTATCCACTTATGAGTGAGTACATACTATGTTTGTCCTTCTGAGTCTGGGTTACCTCAAGATGGTATTTTCTAGATCTATCCATTTGCCTGCAAATTTCATGATATCATTTTTTTTAACTGCTGAGTAGTACTCCATTGTGTATATGTGCCATATTTTCTTTTTCCATTCTTCAGTTGAGGGGCATCTAGGTTGTTTCCAGTTTCTTGCTATTATGAATAATGCTGATATGAACATAGTTGAGCATGTGTCCTTGTGGTAAGATTGAACATTCCTTGGGTATATGCCCAAGAGTGGTATAACTGGGTCTTGAGGAAGACTTATTCCCAATTTTCTGAGAAACTGCCATACTGATTTCCAGAGTGGCTGTACAAGTTTGTATTCCTACCAACAGTGGAGGAGTGTTCCCCTTTCTCCACATCCTTTCCAACATAAGCTGTCTTCAGTGTTTTTGATCTTAGCCATTCTGACAGGTGTCTCAGAGTTGTTTTGATTTGCATTTCCCTGATGACTAAGGATGTTGAACAATTCCTTAAATGCCTTTTAGCCATTTGAGATTCTTCTATTGAGAATTCTCTGTTAAGCTCTGTAGCCCATTTTTAAATTGGATTGTTCAGTATTTTAATGTCCAGCTTTTTGAGTTTTTTATATATTTTGGAGATCAGCCCTCTGTCAGATGTGGGGTTGGTGAAGATCTTTTACCATTCTGTAGGCTGTCATTTGGTCTTATTTAACAGTCCTTTGCTCTACAAAAGCTTCTCAGTTTCAGGAGGTCCCATTTATTAATTGTTGCTCTCAGTGTCTGTGCTACTGGTGTTATAATTAGGAAGTGGTCTCCTGTGCCAATTCATTACAGACTACTTCCTACTTTCTCTTCTATCAAATTCAGTGTAACTGGATTTATGTTGAGGTCTTTGATCCACTTGGACCTGAGTTTTGTGCATGGTGACAGATATAGATCTATTTGCAATCTGTTGCAAGTTGACATCCAGTTATGCCAGCACCATTTGTTGAAGATGCTTTACTTTTTCCATGGTACAGTTTTGGCTTCTTTGTAGAAAATCATATGTTCATAGGTGTGTGGATTAATGTCAGGGTCTTCAATTTGATTCCATTGATCCACATGTCAGTTTTTATGCTGGTACCAAGCTGTTTTTATTACTATAGCTCTATAGTAGAGCTTGAGGTCAGGGATCATGATGCCTCCATAGGTTGCTTTATTATACAGGATTCTTTTAGCTATCCTAGGTTTTTTGTTTTTCCATATAAAGTTAAGTATTGTTCTCTCCAAGTCTGTGAAGAATGGTGTTGGGATTTTGATGGGGATTGCATTGAATCTGTAGATTGCTTTTGGTAAGATTGCCATTTTTACTATGCTGATTCTACCTATCCATAAGCATGGGAGATTTTTCCATTTTCTGATATCTTCTTCAATTTCTTTCTTCAGAGACTTAAAGTTCCTATCATACAGGTCTTTCACTTGCTTAGTTAGAGTTACCCCAAGGTATTTCATATAATTTGTGGCTATTGTAAAGGGTGATGTTTCTCTGATTTCTTTCTCAGCCTCTTTTTCATTTGTATATAGGAGGGGTACTGATTTTTTGAGTTAATCTTGTATCCTGCCACATTACTGAAGTTGTTTATCAGCTGTAGGAGTTCCCTGGTAGAGTTTTTGGGGTCATTTATGTATACCACATCATTTGCAAATAATGAAAGTTTGACTTCTTCCTTTTCAATTTGTATTGCCTTGATCTCCTTTTGTTGTCTTATTGCTCTAGGTAGAACTTCAAGTACTATATTGAATAAATATGGGGAGAGTGGACAGCCTTGTCTTGTTGCTGATTTTAGTGGAATTGCTTTGAGTTTCTCTCCATTTAATTTGATGTTGCCTGTTGGCTTGATGTAAATTGCCTTAATTATGTTTAGGTATGTTCCTTGTATTCCTGATCTCTCTAGAACCTTTATCATGAAGGGGTGTTGGATTTTGTCAAAGGCTTTTTCAGCATCCAATGAAATGATCATGTGGTTTTTTTCTTTCAGTTTGTTTGTATGGTATATTACATTGACAGATTTTTGTATGTTAAACCATCCTTGCATCCCTGGGATAAAGCCTACTTGGTCATGGTGAATAATTTTTTTGATGTGTTCCTGGATTTGGTTAGCCAGTATTTTATTGAGTATTTTTTGCATCAATGTTCTTGAGGGAGATTGGTCTGTAATTCTCTTTCTTTGTTGCATCTTGTGTGGTTTGGGTATCAGGGTAACTATAGCCTCATAAAACGTATTTGGTAATGTTCCTTCTGTTTCTATGGTGTGGAACAATTTGAAGAGTTTGGTATAAGCTCTTCTTTGAAAATCTGGTAGAATTCTGTGCTGAAACCATCTGGTCCTGGGCTTTTTTTGGTTGGGAGACTTTTAATGACTGTTTCTCTTTCCTTAGGGGTTATTGGTCTATTTAAATAGTTTATCTGGTCTTGATTTAACTTAGGTATGGGGTACCTATCCAGAAAATCGTCCATTTCTTTCAGATTTTTCCAGTTTTGTGGAGTAGAAGTTTTTGAAGTATGACCTGTTGATTCTCTGGATTTCCTCATTGTCTGTTGTTATATCCCCCCATTTCATTTCTGATTTTGTTAATTTGGATGCCCTCTCTCTGCTTTTTGGTTAATTTAGATAAGGGCTTGTCTATCTTGTTGATTTTCTCAAAGAACCAACTCTTTGTTTCATTGATTCTTTGTATTATTCTCTTTGTTTCTATTTTATTGATTTCAGCCCTCAATTTGATTATTTCCTGGTGTCTGTTTCTTCTGGGTGAGTTTGCTTCTTCTTGTTCTAGAGCTTTCTGTTGTGCTGTTAAGTCACTAGTGTGAGATTTCTCCAACTTCTTTATGTGGGCATTTAGAGCTATGAACTTTCCTCTTAGCACAGCTTTTGTTGTGTCCCATAAGTTTGGGTGTGTTGTACATTTGTTTTCATTGAATTCTAGGAAATCTTTAATTTCTTTCTTTATTTCTTCCTTGACCCATTGGTGATTCAATTGGGCATTATTCAGTTTCCAAGAGATTGTAGGCTTTCTGTAATTTTTGTTGTTGTTGAAGTCTAACTTTAAGCCATGGTAGTCTGATAAGGCACAGGAGGTTATTCCAATGTTTTTGTATCTGTTGAGATTTGCTTGTGACCAAGCATGTGGTCAATTTTGGAGAAGGTTCCATGGGGTGCTGAAAAGAAGGTATATTCTTTTGTGTTAGGGTGGAATATTCTGTAGATATCTATTAAGTCTATTTGAGTCATAATGTCTGTTAGTTCCCTTATTTCTCTGTTAAGTTTCTGTCTGGCAGACCTGTCCATTGGTGAGAGTGGGGTGTTGAAGTCTCCCACTACTAGTGTATGGGGTTTGATGTACGATTTAAGCTTTAGTAATGTTTCTTTTACAAATGTTGGTGCCCTTGTATTTGGGGCATAAATATTCAGAATTGAGACTTCATCTTGTCGGATTTTCCCTGTGATAAATATGTAGTATCCTTCCTGATCTCTTTCAATTGATTTTAGTTTGAAGTCTATTTTATTAGATATTAGGATAGCTACACCAGCTTGCTTCTTAAATCCATTTGATTGGAATGTCTTTTCCCAGCCCTTTATTCTGAGGTGGTGTCTGTCTTTGAAGTTGAGGTGTGTTTCTTCTATGCAGCAAATGGATGAATCTTGTTTTTGTATCCATTCTGTTAGCCTGTGTCTTCTTATAGGTGAATTGAGACCATTGATATTGATGGATATTAATGACCAGTTATTGTTAATTCCTGTTATTTTTTAGTGGTAGTGTTGTATGTTTTCCTTCTCTGGTATTTGTTGGTATGGGACTATTTATTGCCTGTGTTTTCATGGGTGTATCTAACTTCCTTAGGTTGGATTTTTCCCTCAAGTGTTTTCTGTAGGGCTGGATTTGTGGAGAAATATTGTTTAAATCTGGTTTTATCATGGAATATTTTGTTTACTCCATCTATGTTGGTTGAGAGTTTTGCTGGGTATAATAGTCTGAGTTGGCATCCATGGTCTCTTAGTATCTGCATAACATCTTTCCAGGACCTTCTGGCTTTTAGAGTCTCCATTGAGAAGTCAGGTGTTATTCTTATGGGTCTGCCTTTATATGTTACTTGGCCCTTTTCCTTTGCAGCTCTTAATATTTTTTCTTTATTCTGTATGTTTAGTGGTTTGATTATTATGTGTTGAGGGGACTTGTTTTTTTGTTTTTGGATCCAGTCTATTTGGTGTTCTGTAACCTTCTTGTATTTTTATAGGCATTTCCTTCTTTAGGTTGGGAAATTTTTCTTCTATGATCTTGTTGAATATATTTTCTGTGCCTTTGAGTTGGTATTCTTCTCCTTCTTCAATCCCTATTATTCTTAGGTTTGGTCTTTTCATGGTGTCCCAAATTTTCTGGACATTTTGGGTCATGACTTTGTTGGTTTTAGTGTTTTCTTTGACTGAAGAATCTATTTCCTCTACTGTATCTTCAAAGCCAGAGATTCGCGCTTCCATCTCTTGCATTCTGTTGGTTATACTTGCACCTGTAGTTCCTGTTTGTTTACTCAGATTTTCCACTTCCAGCATTACTTCAGTTTGTTTCTTCTTTATTGACTCCATTTCAGTTTTGAAATCTTGAACTGTTTCTCTCACTTGTTTAATTGCTTTCTCTTGGCTTTCATGGGATTTACTGATTTCTTCCCATTTTTTGTTTGACTTTTCCTCGATTTCTTTAAGGGAATTTTTCATTTCCTCTTTTAAGATCTCTAATATTTTCTTAAAGTCATTTTATGTTAGATATCTTCTGTTTCTTCTGTGTTTGGGATGTTCAGGTCTTGCTGATGTAGGTTCTGATGAAGCCATATTGGTTTTTATGTTGTTGACTGTATTTTTGCACTGGTGTCTACCCATCTCTTTCTTCACTTGGGGCAAGCAGGAGCCTCTCTTGGTCTGATATTCTTGATCCAGTGGGAGCTCTTGGTCTAGTCGATGCTGATGGACTTTTTGTTTTAGAGAGCAGCTCTTAGTCTAACTGGCACTAGTGGGCTCTGTCTCAGGGAGTAGCTGCAGTCTTACTGTGTGGTAGATGGTAGTAGTCTGACCTGTCTGCATGGTGTCTGCCTGCCAATTGGCCTCTTAGTCCAGTTGGGTGCTGGCAGGCTCTGTCTCAGGGAACAATTGCAGTCTTGGAGGGTGGGTGGGATTTGGGGGAGGTGGGGCTTGTGTTACAGGGTCTGATGGGGGATGGGAGTAGTCTGACCTGTATGCAGGAGGTCTGCCTGCCAACTGGCCTGAAACTGGAACTGCAATGGGTGGGGGTGTAGGGGCACAGGGTTGTGCCCCTGGGTCCAAAGCCTAGGGACTGGGGTGTTCGGGTATGAGGATAAAGACTCACCTCTTAGTCCAGTTGGGTGCTGGCAGGCTCTGTCTCAAGGCCACTGCCTGACTTCTATGTTTACTGAAAAATGCCTGGCCTTTCCCCCCTTGATCTCCAGGCATGCTTTATTTATTAACATACAAATATCACCACAGGTGAGCAAACCATGAGGGACAAGCCAGTAAGCAGCACTACTCCCTGGCTCCTGCAAGAGCTCATTCCTTCAGGTTTCTACCTGGTTTGAGTTCTTGCCTTGACTTCCCTCAATGGGCTATGATTTACAATATGTAAACCAAACAAATCCTTTCCTCCCTAAGTTGTTTTTGGTCATGGTGTTTTATCCAACTATGACACCATCTATCTATTATCCATCCATGGACCTACCCACATACCCACACATCTGCCATCTATCTATCCATATACCTTTTTTATTCTTGCTGAGTTCCAATGGTTGCTAAGAGTGGTCAAGCCTTGGGACATAGTGGAGGTTGAGGCATATATCATTTGTTTGCTATGGGTTCACACAGTGGAGTGGCAGCTACCACTGTCTACTTTTCTCTATTCCTGTCCCTAGCCTCTCTAGGCCTTGTATTGGCTCCTCTTTTGTTCCCCAATACCTAGGACTGGATGTAGAAGGTGGATTTAGCCACACCTTCTAACATGCTCCTCAGCCTCCTGCCCTCCTGTCTATGTTTGGGGTATCTCTGGTTCTGGGCATCCATTTCCCAATATCCAGTGATCAACCTGGGAACTATTACAAGAGAGGGGGAGGGTGTTTATACCATGGTGTGGTGGCATCTCCCACTGTGCACCCCTCTTCTTCCCTGACCCTCTCTTAAGGCTCACTTGGTTTCTGAGCCATTTTTCATGTTTCCTCCTCCTTCACTGACCCAGGCTCCCATTTCCTCTCCTGGCTAGTGACTCCCTACAGAGTCCATTTTCTCATCCCTCTGTTCCTTCTGAGTCCCATTGCTTATCTGGGCAGCAAGATTCTAGAGAGCCTCGTCTTTTACAGATTGTTTTCTGAGTTTGCTTCCTGAGTCACTTGGAAGTTCCTTGACAGCAGGCTGGTGATGTTAAATCTGCTTGGTGCCAAGTGTGAGTCCAGTTTGCACAATAGAACTGTTGTACAATAGAACCCTCACATTGACTGAGAGGGTTCTGGGGTCACAGCCATTGGCTGAGAGGGGTCCTAGGGTCCAAGTCAGGGCAAGTGGATTTGTGTCTCTAGGATCCTGAGAACTTTTCTTGTCTCTTTTCATGATTTGTGAAGCAGAGATGACAGGAGGTTCCACTAGTGGTTCTGCTGTGGGGACTGAACATTTTAACTGTCCTCTGATGGAGTCTTCTGATGGAGTGATTTTCATGCTCTTGTCCACACCATTACAATCCCCCTACCTTGTCTTTTTGGGGATACTGTTTGAAAGTCTCCTTTGAAAAAAGAGAGAGTTCCCATGGGTGCCCTTTGTAAAGGATCCCCACTTGAAAAGAGTCTCCAGTGTAAAGTTGCTTGCCACTGAAAAGAGAGGGGGCTCCATGGAAAGGGGGTTCCCCCATGGAAAAGAGGAACATGTAGGGAAACTGTTGGGAGGCTTCCCAAGGATCTGGGACTCAGCAGACATGCTTTGGACCACCCTACTTTTGGTCAGCTGCTGCTGCTGGGGCATTTTCCAGAAGGGGATTAGAGACTCAGATAAAGGACTTGTCATCATGGTGACATTCTCTCCCAGGAAAGGCTAGGAATGTTCTCTGGGCCTGAGCCCTGCAGTTCCTTTGTATAGTAAAAAGACCACTCTGCTTCCTTCTGTCCCTAATCCTCCTAGAGACTGTGGCTGCCCAGATTGACAGAGCCTTATGCGGGAGGAACACAGGAGAACCAGACAGGTGTCCCAGTTTTGACCCCACCACAGGGCTGATGCAGGGTGCCTGGCTCTCATGGTTTGGCATTGCCAAGAAGCCATTGCAAAAACTATCACTTGATCTCTGAATGTTGTACACTTGTCATGGAGCTGGCTGGTGAAGGGATGCTCCTATGTAAGATTGAAATTCTGCTCATGAAAATGGAGTTTTTGCTCTTTTTCTACTAGGGAGAGGAATGAGATGCTCCTTGAAAGCTTGGTCAATTCTCATATGAATGAGTGTGTATATGTGTTTGTGTGTGTGTGTGTGTGTGTGCACGTGCAGGGGTGTGTATAGATGACTGTGTGCATGTGCAGGTGTGTGTGTGCATGTGAAGGGGTATGTGTATTCACAAGTGTGTGTGCACAGGTGTGTGTGTGCATGTGAAGGGGTATGTGTATTCACAAGTGTGTGTGCACAGGTGTGTGTGTGCATGTGAAGGGGTATGTGTATTCACAAGTGTGTGTGCACAGGTGGCTTGAGGAGAGAGCGTGGCTGGGAGGAAAAAGGAAAGCTGGTTCCAGGTCACAGAGTGACTTGAGTTCCCCATGTTTGCAAGTGACATTGGCACAAACAGACATGGCCCGAGCATAGGATAGTCACATCTCAGCTTCTCACGTGCATGTCTCGGCACCTCCAGAGGGCAGCTGGAGCTGCCCACCCAGTCCGGAGACCTGAGGCCTCAGCTTCCACCCCTGCCTCCTCCTCTGCTCCCTGCCCTTTCTCTTTCTTTCATCTCCCTTGATGCTCAGCTTTCCAGACACCTAGAAGGGAGATGAGGCATCCAGCAGGCTCGGGGAGGGCAGGCACCTAACGATCACACCAGACACTGTTCAGAAGCATTAGAACTCAGCCCCCACAGTGGTTCTCTGAGGATGAACTCCTTGTGCACTTTTCTCTCTTCTTCCAAGCCCATGGGACATCTCCTGCAGAGGAGAAAGGAGTAAAGTTCATTTTTATCTTTCCCCACCCGGCATTTCTGCCTTTAAGTGGGCCCAAGTTCGAGCTGTGTAATCATTTCAAAAATAGCTTCCATCGCTGGGGTGGGCTGGGTGGATTCCTCAGTGGTGTCTAATGGAACAGTGGAAGGAGGATGAGACAGCCATTTGGTGGTGTGGTGAGATGCCCCTGTCTGCACATCACACAATTTATCTCAGCTTAAGCAACCTTGGAACTCATCAACTGCCTGTCTGAGAAGGGCTGGGCATTTACCTGGGAGAGCCGTCTAGATTCTCTGAGCTCACAGATCTGATGGGAAGGGATGGGGTGCTGCTCTCTGCCACCTTCCGTGGATTGGGATGTACACATCTAGACAGGGGACCTGGAGCCTGAAGTGTTTTAATGATGGTTTCCTCCAAAAGGTCAGCTGATTCCACTTGTCGCCTCCTCTGCTGTCGTCCACGAGTCCTGCCACTTCCTGATGTGAGGCAGAACCTGTTCATTGCCCACGAATGTGGGAACACACACACAGGAAGCTCATGGAGTTGCCTAGTTCCAAGTGTCTGTTTGTCTGAAAAAGACCTGATGCACAGTAATTTGAAACTGAGGATCGAGAAAAGCAAACCCTTCCCATGTTATTTGTGGCATGCTTCTAACACCAGATTCCCCCAGTGCATTCAGAAACAGGATTTGGGGGCTTGGGAAGAAGGCTGGGTGAGTAAAGTGCTTGGTGCTCAAGCATGAGGACCTGAGTTCAGATCCCCAGCATGCTCATAAAGGTTGGGTGCAGAGGTACAAACCTGTAACCCCTGCACTGAGGGTGATGGGCAGAAACAGGAGGGTCCCTGGAGTTAGCTGACCAATAGGCTAGTCCATCAGTGAGCTCTGGGCTCAGTGAAAGAATCTGCCTCAAAAATGATGGAGAGTGATAGAAAAAGACATCTGACATTGACTTCTGGGCTCTGCACACCAGTGTGTGAGCAGGCACATCCATTGTGCACACATGTACGTCCATATGCATGTACACGTGCGCCCTAGAATAAAGTAGATTTTTGGATGTTACTCTTAGAACAATAGTTCAAGAAGTGCTGGTGCCTCTGTAGTGTGGGTTTTATGTGGCTGTCAGCCCCACACCATGGGGACACCACAGATGTTTGATTGTTGAATTAATTACTCTTCTGTTCTGTTGCTATAATGAAACAGCCTGAAAAAAAAAAAAGCAACTTAAGGAAGGGTGGGTTTAATTTGGCTCACAGTGTGAGGGTGCTGTCCATCATGGCGGGGAGGCATGGTGACAGAAGAGTGGGGCAGCTGGTCACATTGCATCTGCAGTCAGGAAGCAGAGCAGTGAATGCTGGTGCTCAGCTCATGATCTCCTTTTATTCCATAAGACCTTAGCCCATGGCATGGTGCCCTCACATTTAGGGAGTGCCTTCCCACCTTGATTAAACTGAGTCTTGGTTCAGGGGTAGGCTAGCCCTCATATGTCAGGTCCTTCCTGTTGGTTGCTACTCAGGTTTCTGAGTCTGCATGGAGAGTGTCTGGGTTGGTCCACCCCACCTGAGTGATGTTTGGTGAGGTATGATCTGTGGTCTTGGCTGGGTCTTTGGCTGTGCCCATCATGGTAGGAGGGTTAGAGCATTTCAACTCTCATAGATCTATAACTGGGAATGTTCACAGAGACAAGGACTATCTCCAGGGGCACCTATCTCAGAAACTGGGGTATTGTTTCAGGGAGGAGTATAAACTTATGCTTCCTAACTTTTTAGAAAGCCACACATTCTATTTCATTTCCATTGCTGTGATAAAAGACCCTGACCAAAAGCAATTTAGATGAAGAGGTTTATTCAGTTATGAGTTCAGGTCACAGCTCACCATGGGGAGGTCAAGATAGGAACTTCAAACAGATAGTAACATCCCATCCACACATCAAGAGCAGAGAGAAGTAAATGCATGTTGTGTTTTGCTTGGTTCTTATTTAGTTTAGGATTCCCTTCCTAGGCAATTGCGCTACTCACAGTGGGCTGGGTCTTCCCACATCAATCAACTGTTGAGTAAAGACAGTCCCACACGCCAATCCAGTGTAGACACCCCCTCATGGGTGATTCTAGGTTGTGTCAGGATGATGAGTAAATCATCACAGCACACATGAAACTGAGCGTGCTCTGGCCCCTGATATCCTCTTGTTCTCTTTGTGCTGATCATGGCTGGCTCCTTAGGCTTTCCTCCTGCTCTTCATCCACTCCCACCTTCCCCAGGGCCTTTGCACCCACCATTCCTCCACATGTCTGGCCCCTCCTGGTCACTGCACACAGTGACATTCTTATTTCAACACCATCCTGTCTTTCCTTCCTGACAAGTCCAGACACTTGTCATCTTGTTAAAAATAAAGATCCTGCAACCCATTGTCATTTATTACTCCCTTAACAAACACTTTAGAATGAATGGATAAATATTCCTTTCAAAGTAGTGCAGCTACTGCACCTGTGAGAAAAACAAACTGAAAGTAATTGTTTCTTAAAACTAAACCTTCCTTGTCTTTGTGTATAGTGGGATCTTAAAAGTTCTTATTGAGCCGGGCGGTGGTGCACGCCTTTAATCCCAGCACTCAGGAGGCAGAGGCAGGTGGATCTTTGTGAGTTTGAGGCCAGCCTGATCTACAGAGTGAGATCCAGGAAAGGCACAAAGCTACACAGAGAAACCCTGTCTCGGAAAACCAAAAAAAAAAAAAAAAAAGTTCTTAATAAAATCAAACCTGAGGCCAATTATTGGGGTGAATGCTGGAAGATCAGAGAAGTAGAACAAACCACAGCTTCCTCACCTCGTCAAATCCTCAGTTGACCCTGTTTCCTCAAACTGGAAGCCTCTGAGTCCTTATCCAAATGAATGAATCTCAGCTGAACTGCTGCTCAAAAGCCTAAAAGCTTAACCAACCAAAATGCTTCTAGTTTCTGGTCCTCACGCCTTATATAACTTTCTGCTTTCTGCCATCACTCTCTGGGATTAAAGGCGCGAGTCACCATGCCTGGCTGTTTCCAGTGTGGCTTTAAACTCAGAGATCCAGAGGGATTTCTGCCTCTGGAATGCTAGGATTAAAGGTGTGTGCTACCACTGCCTATCCTCTATGTTTAATATTGTGGCTGTTCTGTCTCTGACCCCAAATAAATTTATTAGGGTATACAATATTTTGGGGAATACAATGCCACCACATTTGTGTTTTTCTTTTTACTTTTTCCATACAGGATCCGCTGTCTCTGCCTCCCAGCCTGGTTGAGAGTCAGGTAAGCACTCATTATATCTAGGTGAAGATATTGTATTTATTGGAAATGAGGAGGTAAGTCAGTCTTCTGTACCAATGTGCTTTTTTTTGCTTGCTTAATCAGCACAACCATGTTGTCAGCATGGGGAGGAGAGAAGGTGAATTGCCATTGATACTGGTGGCCTTTGGACATCTGGGTGTCACTTTCCACTTATAGTAGGGACTCTTGAGCCTACTGGACACATACTTGCCATCAGACACAGCACTCTGATTCCAGTGTCCAAGGCAGACATTGCTAATCAACCACAGCACCATTCACTCCTTGTCTAGAACAGTCACTGTTAATAGACCATTGAAGGCTCACAGGTGAATGAAAAGCTCTTGATATCTGTGATGGGTGAGCTCAAAAGATGGAGTCCATTTTGCCAGGGCTGCAAGTAGGTGGCTGAAGAGTTGGTTCCTTGGGCATCATGGGCTGCTTGTCAAGAAGGAACCACAGGCTTGATTGCCAGCCTCACCCCACCTTGTTGCTGCTGCTGGCAGCACCACAGTTCTGCCTTAGGGGACACAATTGCACCAAATGGATCTATGCCTCAGGGCAATGCATTACTTTTTATTGATTCCAACTCTACCTCATTACTGTTGCTTAGTGAGGAACTAACGTAATTTCTAATGCCCCCATGTGGCTTTCAAATGGATGACGTAAAGGTTTATTTCCCCCGTGACGCCATAGCCTCTCTTCAATTAAAACCTGTGGATAAAAATTAATACAAATGTAGGGATTTTCCCCTCTAAGATTAGTGTCCAGACAGTAGGCTTTCACTGTATGTGTGGGACTCCTGTGTGACAGGACTGGGGGTACATTCCTGCCCCGCTTGCTCATCCTGCCAGCAGGGTCGCCATTTATCACCTTCCCCTCTGTAACTCTTCTGATTGGCTGCTAGTCATGAGTCACTGGTAGAGGTATTCATGTGCCCCCCATGTGCATGGATGTGTGTAGTTATATATGTATGTGTGTATGCACATGTGCACGTACATGTATGTGTGTGTGCATGTGTATGTGTGCATATGGATGCCAGAGGAAAACTTCAGCAATCATCCCTCAAAGCATCATATACCTTGTTTTGCTTTTCTTGACAGTCTCTCACTGACATGGCACTTGCCAAGTAGGTTAGGATGGTTGGATAGTGAGCCCCAGAGTTCCACCTGTACCTCCCTCCCTAACTAAGGAATTATAAAAGTTATACCATTATGCACAGTAATTTTTTATGTGGGTTCTGAGGGTCAAATTCAGGTCCTCATGCTTGAAAGACAAGCATTTTTTGGCTGAGCTGCCTCCCAGCTTTAATATATATTTATGGAGGTGAGACTCACATCTGTAACATTAGCCATTTAAAAATGAGCGCTGCAGTGGCATTAGTACATTTGTAGTAAGATGTAACCACCACCTCTATTACTGCCAAAGCATCTCCATCCCTCCTGTGCAGAGCCCTGCACCTGTTCCCTTCCCTGCCTCTCTCTGGTCCCCGGTAACCGCTTGTATCCTGCTTTCCTGGGTTTACCCCTCTGGCTAGTTCATATAAGCAAAATCATAGAGAAGATGAGCTTTCATTTCTGGCTTCCCTCACATGAAACAGTCTAGCAGTGAAATGGGTGACTGTATAGTCCAGTATCTCTACCTAAAACAAAGACTCAAGTAGGTTTAAGACACACCATTCAAAGTGGTACTGTGCACAGCAGCCCAGAGGGGGAGATCAGCTCAACATTCATCAAGGAAGGTACCAGAACACAAACTGTGGCCCATAGAGTCTTACACAGCCCTGGAAGGGAAGGAGGCTCTGATACAGGCTACAGCCTGGATGAGTCTTGGAATCATGTCAAGCATCAGCTTTTGCCAGGCCCAGGTCCTGTCTATGTGATATGGCTGTCTGTCAGAGGCATGTTGGAGGTTGTGAGACTGGAATGAGGCTGGGATGGAGGGTTCTGCTCTCTTACTGGACTTCCTGTACAGCTACTGGACTCAGGCTTAGCACCAGGGCTGAAGACCATGAGCAGGGAGTGTTTGAACCATTGTCTGTCCTCTATAAGCAGCTACCTTCTCTGTGGCCAGGCAGGGCTACTCTACTCTCTGCAGAGCCTGGAGCTGGGATAGGAATTGGTTCGAACGCAGCAAGTCTCTTGCTTTGTTGATTAAACAGGTTTGTTTGACTTTGTCTGTCGGTGTCTGGTCTGTGTCAGGGCTGACAAATTCATCTCACTGGGTCATTGCTGGACTCTGTGACCACTCCCAGAAGTCCCGTCGCCCTGGAAAACACAGGCCTGACAACCTTCTCCTGTCTACACAGGGTAGAAGCCCAGAGAAGTAAGGTAACTCATTCCTAGCTATATTCTCATGTGTTGAGGCTTCTCTTGGTTTCCCAGGCATGAGCACTTACACACTGGTGTAGTGATGGAGTTCTGAAAGACCTAGCCGCAGCCTGGCCTTCCCCAGTGTTTGAAACTCCCAGAGCTCTGTGAGACATCGAGAGCTCCTTGGTTGGGGGATGAGGAAATACAGGCAGATTCCTGGCATGAGAGTGCCATTACACGCTTCTGCCTTCCCAAGGCTGAGGAGCCAGAGTCTGACTGGTTGGCTGATCTGTAGTCAAGGTTAAGGTGACTACCGTTTTTCTCATCCTTTTCCCCAACCCCAAGTCCTGGCTTCTGGGAGCTTCTCTTGCCAAGCAGAGGGCAGACTCTGTGGCGCTGCTCATCCTGCCAAGGACAGGTTTACAGAGCTGCACATGAAGGTCCCCAAAAGCATTTGTACTGACAGGTGAGGTGGAGGAATGGCTGGCAAAGGTGGCACAGACAAGCCTACCTCCACAGCAGACTCTGCCTGGCTTCCCAGGGATCACAACTACCTCCTCTGCCTGGAAAGTGATTCCCACCCCATCTGCTCAAGCTCTCGGGGGTCTGGGGCTGCCCACACAGGTTTCCAGATAGATCCCACCTTTCAAATGGCTCTGTCTCCTCAGTAGGGGTGCATTTCTAAGGCATAGCTGTGAGTGGGGACTGAATGCTGGTGTGAAGAGGCTGGCCTCCTGAGAGCATTCCTCTCCCTCCTGAGATCTGCTGAGAAACCAGCAGTGCCCATGGCTCCCCTCAGGGCACTTTGGGTAGGAGAGAGTGTGTCTGGGGCTGGAGTTCCTAGGGGAAGGATGGAAGCCCTGGTTAGTCTTCTGGTTGCAGTGGGCTACTCCCTTGATGATCGCCTGTGCCTACCTCCCCTGAGCTCTGATGGACTCCTGTTTTCCTGATTCTCATATTCACCATCACACAGAAAAAAAAAAATTAGAATGTGATTGCCACGGCACCTTCTCTCCCTGCCAGCATCCCTTGGGTGCATAATACTCTCTCCTGTCATCCTCTCTCCTCACTGCAGAGCACTGGACCAGACAGGAGGCACAGCTCAACCTTCAGAACGGGGACTGGGGTCCAATGTTTGTTGAGCACCCATAGTGTCCCAGATCGTTGCAAAAACAATCTGTGTAAGCCTCCTGATACCTCAGAGAGAAAAGTTACCACTAAACCTTCCTCAGGTAGGGAGCTTTGTGTTCAGAAAGGCAAGCAAGTGCCCACATGAAGCTTCTAGGTCACTGGAGAAAGGATGAGGGTGGGAATCCAGGTGTGATGCTTCCTTGAGGAGGGAGTTGAGCATGTATACTGGGCAGGCACTGCTTTCTAGGTCCAGGCCCCTTTGTGACTTCTCCGAGTGATGGCTGTCCCCCCATCTCTGTTGAGTCTGCCTCCTTCCACTGGCTGTTGGCTTTCTACCTCTCCTGTGTGACAGGCTGAGGTCACCTTCCTCATTTTTTTTCCCTGCAGAGGGTCTGCTCTTTCCCACTCACAGCTGGTATCAGCCATCAGTTAGCCCTGTAACCACCGCAGAATTTACCATCTGATCTCCACGGTAGCTCCTGTCTGCTGCAAAGGTGCTGCTGCTGTCCGTGTGGGCGTGAGCCCCCCCAGGAACTGATCAAGCCCTAGCAGAGTTACCTGGCACTACCTTGTCCAAGTTCCCCAGCTCTCTTTGGGGGTTACTGCTTGCTCTAAGTATAGCATCTAAATGCCTCTGTCAGATTTCTGGTCTTGTTTCTCTATCTCCCTGGTCCTCATGCCCTCAGACCCACCCTGACTCCCACTGAGGACTCTCCTGCTTTAGGCTTGCTTCTCCAGTGCTTAAGAGTTCACACTTCATGGCTCTGTGTGCTTGGAAGTAATTGTTCTTTCTTGTTGTCATTTTTATCCATTGGCTTATTCAGAAGCTCTAAGAGAAGGATGGCTCTGGTAGCACAGTTCGAAGAGTCCCAGTGAACACCTGTCAAATGGAATTTGGAGCCTCACCTGGCACCACCTCAGCATGTCTGCCTGAGGCTCCTTGCCACACCCACATTTTAAATTGCTTTACTCATCTGTGTCTGTGACAAGGGGAGATTCTTAAATTTGATAATCTTTGCAGCTCATCTTTGTAGCTCATCAAGTTCTCAGCATCTTGGTATAGGAAAAGATGCTTGGTGGGTGTGGGGTGGGTGGATGTCTGGGTAGGGCTGGGTTGGCATATGCATGTATGTGAGAGTGAGTTGATGGATGGATGGATGGATGGATGGATGGATGGATAGGAATATTGATGGGTAGATGGATGTGTGCATGGATGGATGGAGATGGGTGAACATATGGCTGGCTGGCTGGATGGGTGTGTGGATAGATGGGTGGATAGAATGACCGATAGATAGATGAGCATATTGATTGACAGATAGATGGATAGGTGGATGGATAGATGAATAGATGCTGTTACTGGTCAACATTTGTGCTTCATACACACCTACACCCACATACCCACCCCACACACATGTGTGCTGGGGAATGTCTTTCTGTATGCTGTGAATATATGTTGTTCCTATTGGTTAATAAATAAGTTGCTTTGGCAGGGCAGCTTAGAGGCAGGCAGGAAATCCAAGGAAAGAAACAGGAAAGAGAAAGGTGGAGTCTGGAGAGACACCAGTGTCATGGTATTGTGTTCCCCACAATATTGTGCACCCTAATAAATTTAACTGGAGTCAGAGAACAGACAGCCACTAGAACAAAGCCAAAAATGGTGGCTAGAAAATGGGTCAGAGTAAGCCATAACAGAAGTTGGGCGGTGGTGGTGCACGCCTTTAATCCCAGCACTTGGGAGGCAGAGCTAGCTGGATCTCTGACTTCAAGGCCACTTTAGAAACAGCTAAGCATGGTGACCCATGCCTTTAATCCCAGGAACCCAACCTTTGATCCCAGGGAGTGGGGGCAGAAAGAGAAAGGTATATAAGGCGTGAGGACCAGGAACTAAGTGAGTAAAGCATGTAGTTAGCTAAGCATTTTGTCTGGTTAAGCATTCAGACTTTGGAGCAACACAGTTCAGCTGAGATCCATTCTGGATGAGGACCCAGAAGCATCTAGTCTGAGGAAACAGGACCAGCTGAGGAACTGGCGAGGTGAGGAAGCTGTAGCTTGTTCTGCTTCTCTGATCTTCCAGCATTCACCCCAATAACTGGCCTTGGGTTTGATTTTATTAATAAGACCTGTAAGATTCATGCTACACACTAGCCTGCTGCCAAAGGAGCAACATGCCAGTAGACCAGTAAAGCCACAGAACACGTGGCAAAACATCGATGAATAGAAATGGGTTAATTTAAGAGATAAGAGCTAGCTATCAAGAGGCCTGCCATAGGTCATACAGTTTGTAAATAATATTAAGATATTAAGCCTCTGAGGGCAGCTGCAGGACCACAGGGTAGGGTGGGACCAGAGAAAACTTTTGACTAGATGTATACACACACACACACACACACACACACACACACACACACACATACAGTCACAGATGTCAACCTTGAGTGCTGTTCTTCTTCAGGTACTGCCCACCTTGCTTTTTTAAAAAATCACATTTATTGTGTACATGTGTGTGGGGGCATGTGTGTACCCTAGCACAGGTGTGGAGGTCAAAGGACAATTTGTGGGAGTCAATTCTCTCCTACCATCCAAGTCCCGGGGACTGTCAGGCTTGGCTGCAAGCTCCTTTGCACGCTGAGCCATCTTGCCAGCCCTACCTTGCTTTCTGAGATAGAGTCCTTCACTAGTTTGAAATTTGCCAAGTAGGCCAGGCTGGCCCACAAGTCACCAGGATCCACCTGTCTCTGTCTCCCTAGTGCCAGGGCTGTGAGCATGTGCCATCACACACGGCTTTTTACATGTGGATTCTATGAATCAGACTCAGGTTCTCATGCTTTTATAGCACATACTTCACAGGCAGACTGGTCTCCCCGGCCTGTATTTTATATACTTTTGGTCTGTTGAAACTCCAAGGGCATAAGACAATTGTCCACAGCATGTAGTTTTCTGACACGGCTCTTGCTGTCTCTCTGGGGCCAGAGCACATCTGCCAGCTTCTTTTTCCTCACTTCCTGCTGAGGCAGGAGTCTCAGAAGGAGCATATGGCCTGGCTTTGCTCCCATGGTCTGAAGATCTCAGTGTTTTAATAGAGGAATTTTACAGAAGCATGTTTGCCCTAATGGATGCGTTTGATCTGCCATTTAAAAAAATCACATGGTACAAAGACTGGCCCCTTCAGCAGAGGTGATTGATTCTGTGTCTCCCTGATAGTTTGGAAGGCGGGCATCCTGTCACTAACTCCCCATGGGGCTGCCTTTAATCCCCACTGAAAAGGCTGCTGTCACCCTGGTTTCCCTCTTGTCAAAGTCAAGAGCCAAACAGCCCTTTGAACTTGGACTGGGAGGAGGGACACACACAGCTCTCTGAACTTTCTAGCTCTTCTGTATCTTTTGTTGTCTTCCCGGGCATCACCACCATCTTGGCTTAGAGCCACTCAGATGCCACAGACCTGTGTGTGTGTGTGTGTGTGTGTGTGTGTGTGTGTGTGTGTGTGTGTGTGTACTGATAGGGGATCTCATGTAGCCCAGGCTCGCCTTGAACTTCTGACCACCCTGTTCCCACTGTCTGAGGGCTAGGATTACAGTCATGTGCTCCTACACCTAGGGATGAAACCCAGGATTCTGTGCATGCAAGGCAAACATTCTGTGAACTGAGCAACATCCCAGCCCTTCCTGGAGCTATGGTTTTGACATAGTCACAGTGACAGGTCATGCTAGGAAAAGGAGCTAATATTTACTAGGTATTGGGCCAAGTCTGCCAAATATTTTCTTTTCTGTATTTTCAATAACCCACTGAGTAACTGTCTGTGGTTCTCACCACTGAGATGGTGAAAGTGAGTTTGGGAGGTTTTATAACTTGCCAAGGCCTGGTCACAGAGACAGTGATCTGGGCTTGGCTACAGCTTGGGACCACAGGAATTCTGCTCTTTTGTTGATAACGAGGCTGCCACATGCCTGCAGTCTTAGCAGATAAGTTTCCCCCCAAAGGATCACAGAGGTGTACCTGCTGTGTGGATACCCAGTGCCCTCGTCAGCTGTGAGATCCTCATCACTGACCCCGGCCCTCCAGACCCACGCCACTCAGTCTTCTGTGTGTAATGTATGGGAAGCCCCTGGGGACTCATGCCAAACTTTGCAGTTAGCTAATGACTATGCTGAATAGCTTGACTTAGCCACTTGGGGGTGCACATACACACATCAAATATACTGTGTACATCACACACACACACACACACACACAAATTTCTTGCCAATTAAATAAACTATTAGATGAGAAAAGTGTGGAGTCTGATTCTGTGAGTCTTGGCAGTGTCTGTCTCCCATCTCACCACAGCTGGGATTAAAGCATGTGACATCATGCCTGACTTTGTTTTACATGGGTTCTGGGGATTGAACTCAGGTCCTGGTATGCAAGGCAAGTTCCTTACTAACTGAACCATCTTCCCAGTCCTGTGCCAAGCCTGTTATCAGGATGCCCTGGGCACTGCCCCTTCCATGCAGCCTTCCCGTCTTACCCTTCTATGACCAGCTCCTCGCATTTTCCTTGCAAACACTCCGACAGCTCTCCCCAGCTGCAATGGCACCTACTTTTTGTTTGTTTGTTTGTTTTGTTTTTCCAGACAGGGTTTCTCTGCGTAGCTTTGCACCTTTTTCCTGCATTGTTTGTAAACCACATAACTGCGTGTAGATTGGGTTGGAAAGCTGAGTGATTCCATGCTGAGTGTCAGACATAGGCTGTGCTGACATGTTGGCCTTTTGGAGACTGTTGTCCCTGGGCAGGTGGTACAAGCTTAGAGTTCAGAGAGACAGACAGCCTGTGGATCCTAGGAACACCGAGGCTCTTGGAGCAATGGAGGAACGGAGGAAGGAAGCCAGTGGCTGTTATCTGGAGAACAATTTGAGGGAAGGTCAGATCTCTTCAACAGTTTCCACAAGAAGCTCCGCCCTGTTGGGGACAGTTTCATCTTTCATCAGCTGTGTGTTGTTCCTTCTGTGTCTGTTTCCCATGGGTGTCTTGTGGTGGTGGCTGTTTTGGGGAACACAGAGGAGGTGCTAGGGATGTCCTTAACTGTGTACCAGTCCAGGGACCCCTTGGCAACATCTATATGTGGGTGACACATGACAGGAGGCCTGGGGTGTTAGTGCTTGACTAGGCTCTGGTGATTCAATTATGAAAAACAGGTTGCGGGTGCCTATGAGCAAAGAGGGTGTGGTTGTTTGAATCAGAATGGCCCCTACAGGCTCTTATATTTGAATGCTTAGTCACCAGGGAGTAGGGCTTTCTGATAGGATGAGAAGGATTAGGAGGGGTGGCCTTGTTGGAAGAAGTGTGTTACCGAGGGAGGTGGGTTTTGAAACCTCAAAGCCCTTGTCAGGCCCAGGCTGTCTCTGCCTGTGATCAGGATGTAGTTCTCAACTATTGCCCCAATGTCTGCCTGCCTGCTACCAGGCTCCCTATTGTGATGATAATGGACTAAATCTCTGAAACTGTAAGCCACCCTCCCAGCTAGATGCTTTCTTTTGTAAGAATTGTCTTGGTCATGGTGTCTCTTCATAGCAGTAGAACTGTGACCAAGACAGAGAGTGTTCATGGGGTGGGGGACCAGAAGATCTGGTGGCATAGCTCCTCAGGTCTCCAGAAGAAAATTTGTTTTTACTATGATAGTAATGATTCTGTGGTCGTATAAGTTTGGTAGATAAAGCTAATTAGATTTATCAGTGCAGGACTTACCAGTACCTTCAACATGGAACGCGACTTCTCAACAGCCCTGTGAATACTTGATATATATTTTTTATGCTCGTGTGCTTGTGTGTGTGTGTGTGTGTGTGTGTGTGTGTGTGTGTGTGTGTGTACGCTCATGGGTGTGCACATTTATGCTCATGGGTAGGTGAATATGGAGGCCAGAGAACAATCTTGACTATCAGTTCTGAAATGGTGCCCACTGTTTTTCTGGTCTGTGTATGAATATAGGCACATGCATGCTACGTTATATGTGGAGATCAGAGGACAACCCTGGAATATTACTCTTTGCATTTATTTATTTATTTATTTATTTATTTATTTATTTATTTATTTGCTCACCCACTTATTTATTTATTTATTTATTTACTTACTTACTTACTTACTTATTGGTTTTTCGAGACAGGGTTTCTCTGTAGCTTTGGAGGCTGTCCTGGAACTCACTCTGTAGCCCACGCTGGCCTCGAACTCACAGAGATCCACCTGCCTCTGCCTCCCGAGTGCTGGGATTACAGGCGTGCGCCACCACCGCCCGGCCTCTCTTTGCCCTTGCATCTTTCTGAGATGTGGTCTCTTAACTGCTGGCTAAGCCACACCAGCTACCTGTGGTCTCATGGAGAATCTGGAGTTTCAGGCACCCACCTTCTGCCTATGTTACCTTGTCCAGCTTTTCCGTGGGGCTGGGGATCCAAACTTCGGTCACCATGCTTATATGGCAGGTGCTTTACCTACTCAGCCATCTCCCAGCCCCACCTTGGTTGAGACAGGATCTCTTTCTGGTGTGGAACCCACTGAGTAGACTTGGCTGGCCGTCCAGCAAGCCCCAGGGATCTGTGTCCTGTCTTTGTCTCCCAGCTCTGAGATTATAAATGTGCACTCCTGCACCTGGCTTTTGATGTGGGCTTTAGAGATTGAACTCAGGTCCCTTGTTCAGCAAACATTTCACTGAGCCATCTCCTCAGCCTCCATATTGTTTCAAGTTCATTTCAGAGGATTTGAAAAATCCCACCCTTCTCTATGGGTGTGAGATGCTGACATTGATTCTAATGTCATGGTTAAGCCAGCTCATGAGAACCAGACCACGAGTGTTCCACTGTCCTGAGGACAGAGTGTCTTCCTTACCAGGTGCTCTGGGGTGTCCCTTGCAATCTGGGGACCCCTTGCCTTTGCCCACATGGCCAAAGTGAGTGTGTAGGCTGTGTCTCTTCATTGCTGACATGTGGAGCAGAAGGCCCATGGTGAGATCTGATCTTCAGAGATTGGTGGATTTGTACCCATCTGCCCAGATGCCACTCTACTTGGGAGCTGGTGCATGCCATTCTGGACTGTCATCTCTAGAGGGCTGTAAGACATTGCTACTGTGGTGGGTCATGGCTTTCTGATCCCTGAAAGGGCTCTCTGAAGATGCAAGGTCGTGACTGAAGGTGTGAATGCAGAGAACATCTGGCTCTGGCACTCATGTCAGACCCCTGGCCTTCTGCAGGGGAGTAGCAGAGTTCCATTTGCTCACCCCCTAAGAGCACCTGACTACCCACTTGTAGGCAACCTTATCCATGTGTTCCTTTGGCTCCTTGGAAGAGAAAACAATCTGCATGCAACCCACGGAGCAGAAATTCTTTGTCCCCAACCTTCTAGGAGGAGCAGGTGACAGAGGAGTCCACAGCCAAATGCTACCTCCCCCCAGGGGTGGGGGCTTGTGGGTGGTGGATCAAATTTCACAGCCTTGTCAGTTTCCATCCCAATTCATGCTGGAGGGAAGACAGACTTTGCTTTCAGAAAGCTGAGTGACATTTGTACCTTCAGATCCAAGCTGCTAGATGCTTTGAGGGTGCCAGAGAGAAGAAACGCCTGCTCCAGAGGCAAGACTCTCAGCTGGCCTTCTAGTAATGGGTAATAAATGTGCAGTTATTCAATTCAGAGTTAGGGCTGCAGTGTTATCGATTACCTGGGCCATCTAAAGCTCCAAACAGTGAAAGCATGGTACATGGAAAAGCATGCTTGTAGCAAATCATGACATTTAGGATGAAACATAGGCACATGAATGGGCAAAGTCAGTCATTCTCACTGGGCACTATGAATGCAGAACGAGAAAGGTCAGCTGGCTCTAGGATACAGCTTAGGATTCAGAGATGCAGAGGATGGATAGATGGATGGATGGGTGGATGGATGGATGGATGGATGCATGGATGCATGGATGCATGGACAGATTGATGAACAGTTGGGTGGATGGATGAATTGATGGAGTGAATGGACTAATGATGACTGGATGACTGGATGGAGTGATGGACAGAATAGGTGGATGGATGGATGGATGGATGGATGGATGGATGGATAGATAGATGGAATGATGGACAGATAGGTGGATGGATGGATGGATGGATGGATGGATAGAGAGATGGAATGATGGACAGATAGGTGGATGGAATGATGGACAGATAGGTGGATGGATGGATGGATGGATGGTTGGATGGATAGATGAAGTGACGAACAGAATAGGTAGATGGATGAATGGATGGGTGGAATGGCTTTGCTAGATAGATAGATGGATAACTGGATGGGTTAATAGATGAATGGATAGATGACTCCATTCCTGGATGGGTGGATGGATGGAGGATGAATGGATGGAGGATAGATGGATGCAGGATGCATGATGACTAGATAGGGGGGATAGTATTTGCTGGCTTCTCCAGCCATACTCTCTGCTCTTCACTGTTTTCTAAGTGGATCTGGGCAGTAGAGAGCTGTCAAGTGATAGGATGAGGGAGGAGAGAGCAAGATAATTAGAGACTCTGGTGCATTCTCAGGCTCAAGGCATGGCTTGTTCCCCTCTTGGATCAGGAGGCAGAAAGACTGGGGACAGAAGTCTGGTCAGGCCATAACCCTCAAGTCCTGACCCCTAGTAGCTTCACCTGCCATCGCAGCTGGGGACCAAGTGCTGGAACATGTGGGCCTGTTGGGGACATTTCACATTCAAACAATAACAGAGTTGGGCCGTGTGTGTGTGTGTGTGTGTGTGTGTGTGTGTGTGTGTGTGTGTGTGTTGTATATTATACACACATGGAAGAGTTAGAAGAGGGTATCCATCATCCTTCTTAGCTTACTTTATTCCCTTGAGACAGCATCTCTCACTGAATATGGAGCTAGGGTGGAAGCCAGCAAGCTCCAACAATCCTCTTGCCTCTGTTTACTACAGTGCTGTAGTTATAGGCATGGATATAGTCATGCCTGGCTTTTCATTGTAGGTGTTGGGATCTGAACTCAGGTCCTTATGCCTGCATAGCAAGTTGTCTTAGCCACCAAGCCATTTATGTAGCCTTGAAACCTCTTTTCAAAAGTTAAGAGTTTGTTTGTTTATTTATATCTGACACCCTCTCCCCTGTGTGTGTATGTGCATGCTTGCACAAAGAGCCATAGCATTCATATGGAGATGAGAACTTCTAGGAACTGAACTCAGCAGTCCAGGCCTGCATAAACAACCTCTGGGAAGGATTGTGTGGGCTCAGAGTTGCACACATCGCAGATGCAGAGAAACAAAATACAGAAAGGGGCCAGGAAAAGAGACAGCCCCCAAGGGCAGGCTTCCCCATCCCTAGGGGTCTGCTTTTTCCAACCAGGCCTCACCTGCCTCTTTCCTCCTCCCAATTATGTCATGAATATGTTAAGAGAGTAATCCATGTGCCAGGGCTCAGACCTTCCCTGGAAACACCATCCTAGACAGCAGTGTGCTTTACCAATTTCCCAGGTGCCTCTCAGTCCTGATGAGTTAACAGGCAACATCAGCTTTCACATATGTGTGCATAGCTACATACTCAGCTACATACTCCACACGACAAGTTTAGTGAAAACAGGGGCTCATCAATGGTTAACTGTGTGCCTGTCTTATTTCTAATGGCCGTTTGTCCTGGAAGAGGAGAGAGTGTGTACCTTACTTAGCTTGAAAGTTTTCTTTCCTTCACGGGATGTGTCCTGGGCCCTTGTCTATGCAAGGCAAATGCTCTTCCACTTGGATGCCCCAAGGTTTTTGTTTGGTTTGTTTATTTTTGAGACAGATTCTGTTTGTGTAGCCTAGGCTAGCTTGGAAGTCATGGTCCTCCTGCCTCAGCCTCCCCAGTGCTGGGCCTATGCCTCCTCTCCAAGCTGGGCTGAAATGACCTGCTCAGCTGTTGTGTTTACCTGTCATGAGTACCATAAAGAATACCACACCCATGTGGCTTACACAACAGCTACTTACTTTGTCTGTTTCTGGGGGATGGAGTCCAAGGCCATTGTGTCTCCAATGCTTGCTTTTGAGGCCTCGGCCCTTGGCTTGTAGATAGCACCTTCTCCTATGTTCTCGAGTGTTGTCCTGCAGGAGCCACAGCAGGTGACACCTAGTGTTCAACAGGTCGACCCACCAGAGGAGTAACTCTGATGGGAAGCCCCACATGGAATGGCTGTGGAGTCATTGACTATAAATGACTGGCTGTTTCTGTCTGTAATTTTTCTCATGTACTACTTCATTTCTTCCTTAATAACAGCTATGGGTATTTTCCCCACTGCTTGCGTGTCTATCTTGTAAAATATTCCATCTTTTGGGCACACATATTGATGGTTTTAAAAATGATATGTGGTGCTGGTTACTGTGCAGAAAGGTTAAGAGCCATTACAAAACCCAGTATCAAAGCTTTATTAGGAGGAGAGGGGGGGCAGAAGAGCCAGGCCTGGGTGAGACATACATACAAAGAGCAGAGAAGAGAGAGAGAGAGAGAGAGAGAGAGAGAGAGAGAGAGAGAGAAGAAGAAGAGAAGAAGAAGAAGAAGAAGAAGAAGAAGAAGAGAAGAGAAGAGAAGAGAAGAGAAGAGATAATGAGGAGGAAGAGAGAACAGAGAAGAGAGGAAGGGGGTCTGTGTCTGGCTTTTTAAGGAGCAGATAGGCTTATAGAGCTATGCCAGGCATGCACTGATTGCATGACCATGCCGCCACATGGAGTCACCAGCACACATTGATGACATAAGGCGTAAGACTCTTTGCTTAGCTCCTGAACTGCACATGTATGGTCATGCATCTGGAGTGGGGGCAGAATCCCAACACATATAGCTGTGAATGGTCAGGAAGATGATTTCTCTTTAAGCTGTGTAATTCTGATAAATAGAAATAATATTAGAATATTTTTCATAACTGACAGGAAAGTAACAGTATTCTCAGTTACAAAGACAGACTTTTACACATTTAGCTAATACCTTAGAGCAAATTCAAAACAGACTAGCTGTCCCTGCAGAGAATACACAAAGATAAGTTGCAGGTGTTTATTGCTGAATCAAGTTCAGACTTGAAGGAATTTTGGTAGACATAAGCCCCTGTAGTAATTCTCTTTCTGCATGTACCCCAGTCACTCAAGCTTCAGCCAACTGTTATTGTTAAGTCCTGAATTTCAATGTCATTCTCTGTCTGGGAATGCTAACCACTTGGGCTATGTGCTTGACCAAGCATTACTCACTGGCTAGGCAATGGGACCTTCCTGTCCTGAGAGAAACCATGTGATTCCTTACGTGTATCCGTTTGGCTCTGTCTCTGATTGTTTACTCAAGAAAAGCTTTGTGACACTGAAAATGTAAGTCATATTTGTGCAGAGTTTGTCTGTGAAAAGAGGCTGTGTAGAGCTATGTAAAGAGCTGCTGTGTAAAGAAATGGGCAGAGGTAAGTGTGTGTGTGTGTGTGTGTGTGTGTGTGTGTGTGTGTGTGTGTGTGTGTGCCAAATGAGGGATGTAGCTGAATGGGCAGAGAGGAAAGTATGAGAGACAAAGAAGTGTGAGAGAGAATCGAAAAGACTTAGGACTACAGAATAGGAACAAGAGAGTTAGAGGATACTGAAGAAGAATATAAGAGAATGACCCTTGGATCATGTGTGAATTACTATGGGTAATAAATCTTCTATTCCCACTCTTGAGAAGTCTTTTTCTGAGTAACCCTGAGTAGCAGTTCTGGGAGCTGTACTCCCAGGCTGTTAAATTGTCCCTCAGTATGTGCCCATGTTCTAGTCTCCTCTTCTTGTAAGGACACCAGTCAAATTGGATTACGACTGACCTTAGTGACTAACTTTATCTGAAATGCCTTTTAAGGATGTTATCATCAAATACAAATTATCTTGTGAGGTGCTAGGGTTTAGTTTATATTTCAGATTGGGGGACACAGTATGTGATAAATACCATGGGTGATGATAAAGAAGATCCCATTGGATAGGGATCCTGTTCATCCCATGATAAGCCACAAAAGCCATCTGTGTCCCTCATCACAGTAACCTTTCAGCCTTTCCAACCAGAATTTCTGAGACTTTGGGTGTGGTGAGCCCTGGGGCATCTGGGGCAGGGTGGCCCTATGGGTATTCCCACTGTGTTCTCCCATCCTGAGTATCAACCAGTGCACTGAAACCATGCTGGTGGTTGAAATCTGCTGCTCACATTCCCCACTTGTGGCCAGGACTTCAGAGGCCCCCTACTCCATGGCAGAGGTCAACAGATGCCTATGGATGTTTGTGTGGCATTTGCTGGCCAGCCAGACTGACCACTGGGAGAGGCGTTGGTGCTTGTGGAGAACTCAGCTTTCAGCCCGAGATGAGGACAAAGCCTGTAGTTGGTTCTAATCTGACTTTCCATGCTAATGCTGAGCAGATGTAGGGGTTGCTAGATTCTGAGACCATATCCAGGTGCATAAAGAACTTGCTTTGGTTGTGCATGTTGGCATGCATTATGATCACATTTACATACTGTTAAGGAGAACCAGCTGGATGATATAGCTCAGTGGGTAAAGAGTTAGACTAGTATACACAAAACCCTGGGTTCTATGCTCAAGAGGCAGATTCAGGAGGCCTTTCTCAGCTACATAGCAAGTTTGAGGCTAGCCTGAGTTACATGAGAAATTATATATATATACACACACACACACACACACACACATATATGCTTTGATATATATGGACAGAAGATGGGAGTATGCGTGTCCCCTGATTGTTGTCCGACTTCTAAGCCCACCACCCCGTGTACAAATAAGAATTCCCGTAGGCTGTCCTATGCCCTGTGACTCAGGAGACTTCTGGGAGAAGAGCTTTTGGGAGAGAGGCTAGCCAGTCAGCAAGGGGTGGAAAGGGAAGCTTGCTGCCTGTGTTTTCACAGGGCTTAGTACAAATAGAAAGTGCAGGCTCACAGTTCACTGGAGACTATAGGCAGCTTGAGGGTGGGAAGTCCCTCTTCTGATCCCTTGCTTCACTTTGTTTCTATTCAGTGATGGTATAAGGGAGGCACAACCTGTCAGCTCTCAGAGTCAATGCAACCAGTCACACAGCAGTGTTGTGGAGTTCTCTGTCCCTAGAAATCACCATCAAGTCTGTGGCTTTGCCTGCAGAACCCTTAACACATTTTACAAAGCATGCTGTGGTGGGGAGCACTGCAAATATTCCCACTGTCAGAGTCAGAGACTTGGGACTCCACAGCTGAGCCCCTGTTCTTCTGGAGTCATGTAGAAAGCATCAGTAGCAGTATGTGTGATATCCATTCCACCACATGCTCTTCCATGCTTCTAGCAGACATCATGAATAGATCACAGCATGTTTGATTTCTACAGATCTGCAATGGCCACTCTTCCTTATGTCTGGCTCTAGACCAGACATTATTAGTCAACCAAGGTATATTTGGTCTCTGTTGGTTTGTTGTGGCTCTCTTTCCCATATCTGGTTTCAGAATCCTTATAGGAAGTCTTACTTGAGTAATTCCATAGGTCCTTCTCCCTATCCCCATCTGTGCCATGGAATTATTGTTGCTTGAGCTTCCTAAGACTCCCTCAGGATCTAATCTGGTCTGTCCCCTCCCTTTGTAATTGGACATTGAAGACTGATAGCCTTGTCTGTGAGGTTCCATGCTCTGAAGTGTGAAGAGCCGTGAAGTTGCCATTTCATCACATGCCAGTTTGTTGTTCATAAGCCTCACAGACTGAAGTGTGCCTCCTGATCTGCTCTTAAGGCAAAAACCCGTGAGATGGAAGATTGACTGATGTGGAACAAAATCCCCAAGCTCCATGGATTAGGACAACAAATACTCAGAGCCTCAGGGGAATTGTGTGATGGGTTTGTGGGGTGTCCTGCCTTGAAATTCCTCATGGGCTGTTATGGGGATGCCACTGGGGCTGTGGGCAACTCCAGGCTTGATGGAAGGCCTGTAGAGTGGAGATATCATTCTTTGTGACATGAATGGACTTGTCTCTAGGGCAGCACATATCTCAGCAAGTGGCTTCCACTATTATAGTGAAGGAACATATTAGGGTCAGATCCTGGACCCCAGCTGTTCTGAGGAGCAAGGTTAAGCTACTCCATGTTTGGCCAATTAAAGAGAAATCAGAGAAAGGAAACTTATTCAGTGTGGTCACATTGAGAAGAGGCACAGAAGAAGTCCAGTCATCTCCAGCCCATCTTTGAGTAATGGCACAAAATTCAGGTTTAAATAAAAGTACATAGGTATGCAGGTCCAAGTCAAAGTGTGGTCCTGCACATCACTGTTGACCCATCTTCATTGTCAAGACTCTTGTCTCTCCTGGGAGGTGACCTGATAAGTTGTGCAAACTGTGAAATCTCTTTCTGAGAGACGGGTTCTTCCTCTGGCTGGCACCATGGCCGCAGTCTTCTCCCTCTTCCAGGATGAGGGAAATTCCAGTTTCCTGAGGACCACTGCAATGTTTCAGTAGTCTGATAGTCAAAGGGAGAAGCACAAATGGCTCTTGGTAGGATATCTTTGCTCCTACCAGGAGAAATGCAAGCGGGCACCCAAGAGGGAGGAAACAGAGTTTTGTGAATGAAAAACAGATGAGTAAAGGAGCCCAGAAGATGATGATCCCTTCTCTTGGTGAGTGTTGGAGATGGAGCCTGGTTTTCAAACCATGATATGTGTTGTATTAGGAACAAGCAGGGCAATGGTTACACCTTCCCACATTGTCTTCTAGAATGACACAAGATAATGGTGATGACAGTAATAATGGTAGCGATGGTGATGGTGACGGTAGTGGTTATGGTGCTGATACCGCTGGTGTTAGTGATAATGGCCATGACGGTTACAGTGGTAATGGTGATGTGGTGATGGTGATGATGGAAATGATGATGGTGGGGATCTTGATGAGGAGGTATGATGGTGATGGTGGTGGAGTTGATGGTGATATTTGATTGGCTCATTACCAAAAACTTGAGCCACATGTCATGCAGTCTTGGCAAGGATGTTTCCTGGCAAGTTCTCTTCTGGAATTAGCCACACTTTCCCATGTGAGGATGCCAAGGCACATGGGGGTACCTTAACTCATCCACAGTCACACAGCTGGTGGGCAGCAGAGCCAAGCCTTGTATCCAGCTCTGTCTGACACTACAGCCCCATGGACAGGATGTGGAGGTGGCTGTGTCTGTCTACATTATGGGGCTCCAAGGTGCAGCTGGCATCCTTCATCTTTGACCCCTGAACCTTCTCTCGCTTGATTTTCCCCAAGTCTTTGCATACAGTTGAAGGATTGTGTATATAGCAGGACATGAGGAATGATCAGTTGTTCCAGAGAATGGAGAACAAAAGATAGACACAATAATCCTAAGGTCTATGCTTGCTTCTAAGGGCTGGGCCCTGGGACAATTTAAATTCTGACATAGGTGTACTAGAAGAACAATTCTGGGCTCTGTGTGTGTGTGTGTGTGTGTGTGTGTGTGTGTGTCAGGGGGGGGGCAGGGTGGGGGTATACATGCCTGTGATCTCAGACCTTGGGAGGCTGAGGCAGGTAGATAATGAGTTTGTGTCCAGTCTGGGGTACATAACAAGACCCTGTCTCAAAACCCAAACTGAACAGTTCTGAAACTCCACAGACTGGGACATTCAACTTTGGCACTTGTGACCTTGGGAAAGAGGGAGTCTTGGTCTTTCCCCTCAGTGTCTTTGGGTGACAAGTAGTGACGTCAGCAGCTGCTCAGAGCTGTTGCACATGAGTGCACAACATCCTCATCATCAGCTGGCATTGCCTTTGATCACCATTACATCCTGAAACCTCCCCAACAAGGGTTCTGCTCCATGCCAGGTACTGGACCCAAAGAAGGCCCCTCACTGTTCTAGCACCCTGCAGTGGGGGGCTTCCTTGTGGGGCCAGAGACAAAGAGGTCCAGTCGCTTTCCCAAGGTTACATAGCTGATTGGATGATGAACTGGACATGGAGGTCAATTTGAGCTTGCCAACCATCTTTTTTTGTTTACCAGGACCTGCCAGCCTCCTTGGCTCTGGAAGTGCTGACTGGGGGGAATGCCTCACAGCTGGAGCAGCTGGAGGGAGGTCAGACTCAGGGCAGATTTACTGCCATGGTGCTTTGTGCTGCTAGCCCGCTGGCCTTGAGCTGTGGGACACTGACCTGAGCCATCCTTCGCTACCAGTGTCTCAGAGTTCAGGAATTTAAGGGACAGGGAATGTGACTTCTGACTCTCTGTGACTATATGTGCTGCATGGAGATGGGGAGGGGAGGGCCATCTGAGCTGGGCTCACTCACTTCACTGTGGTCACAAGTTGCAGGTGACAAAGGAAAGGGACACTGTGGTACAGTAGTCACACACACACACACACACACACACACACACACACACACACCCCACACACACCCGCCGCCGCTGTGTGTGTGTGTGCTAGTCCTCACCTTCCACCTTACTTCAGACAGTGTTTCTTTTCCTCTGCAGTTGCCAGGCTGATTGGCCTGCCTCCACTTTCCACCTCCCCACGGGAATGGGGGGTTTCGGACGTGTGCTACCGGTCCAAGTTTGCACGGGTGCTGGGGATCCAAACTTGTCCTTACACTTGCACGGGGAAGGGCTCTACCCAGCTCCATGGCAAGCATGTTTGGCCTCATTAAGTCCTCACAAGACTCTGTGAGGTCATTGGTGCCACCTCTCACAGGACAGGAATCAACAATCAGGAGTTTACTCAAGGTCACCCCTGTGTCCCAGTGCTGGAGCAGTGACTTGAAAGCAGATTGCCCTGCCATCTAGCTATATGTCCCCATGTATGTGCGAGGACTTCCAGAGCTGAGGGGAGGAGGTTCGGAGAATGGTGCATTGCTACCTGGCCTCTTTCTGGAAGAATTTCTCTGGGCTGCTGGCAACTCTTGGGAGCAGGATCTCCTGCGTGTCCCAGGGGCTACTCCAGGGCTGAGGAGGCAAGAGTGGCCAGCTTGGCTCCCACGGCATATCAGCTTTGAGCCTCCAGGTTTCTTCTGTCAGGAAATCTCAGGGAAGTCAGATCAGCCTATTCCTTTCACCAGAGCCACGTTCATGAGGCCGTGGCGCCCCCTGCAGGCCTTGAGTAGAGGTACAGCTACCTTAGACCAGCATGACTGGTGTTTTTTGTTTTAATTTCTGGTGAACTTTTCTTCTTTTAATTTCAAGTAAAACAAGTATTCATATAGGCAAATGATCCCAAGATGACAGCCTGAGAGAGTTCATAAAACAGACTCAGGACACAAGAATACTCATCTAGAAGTAGATTCCTTGTTTCTTGGGATCCATGGAAGATTAGTTTTGGTAAAGCCATAGATACACAGGACCAAGGAAGTATTAATCTCTTCTGTAGCAGGTTTCAGAGCCTCATATGAGCCCCACAAACCCACCATTTCCTACATCATCTCTTGATGCTTTATAACTCCCAACACAGCAATGTGAATGCCATCCCTATCTATCAATATCTATCAATCATCTATCTATCTATCTATCTATCTATCTATCTATCTATCTATATTTTTATGATGTATTGTTTAGGGAATACTGATAATTCAGCAACTCAAATCTATATAAAAAAGTGTACTTTCAATGAGTGACTGGTTTCATCCAGTAGAACTGGGGATTTAGAACTTACGGGTTTAGAGGTCAGTGATGTTACCATTCACTCAGAGACCCCTCCCTCTAAGTGCTTTCTGAGTTCTAAGGCTGCTGGCTAATTTTACCCATGCCCATCTTCCTATCCACAGGGTCACCAGTAATGTGTGTTTTCTATATGAAATTTTTCACCCACGGGAAATGGCTATGTTCACCAGATCACAGACACCCTCATAGCTGTGGCAAATCAGCCTGTAATAGACCTCAATGTACCCATAGGAGGATGGGTATATCCACTGATGTGTATGTGTACTGTGGAACTCTTACAACAAGGAAGTAGGTTGATGCCTGCCATGTTTGCAGTGCTGAGGGATCTTGGCTGAACTCCACAGTATCCACCTGCTGTTCACATGTATCCCAGGAGCTTCCCTGTCAAGAGGTGAGTGAGTGGAACTTTTGATGGGGCTCTCAGATTGCTGCTGTGGACCCAGTCAAAGCCATTCCAAGTCCCCAAGGGCATCTCTTAAAGTGTAAACATCTTTTGGCTCAAGGCTTGATACAATTAAAACCAAGCAACATCATAGAGAAGGAATTAAATCCACAGCCATGTTTCAGCCTCAGGAAGGATGGGAAAAGTGCCCATGTCCAGACCCCACTTGATGCCATCAGCACCTCTGGACCCTGGTGGGGCTGAACACTGTGAACTGTGAGGCCCTGGCCAGCAGCATCCGTGAGCTGGTTGTAACCTCAGTCTCTATCAAGGATCTATTGCTGAGGGGCTCTGAGGTGAGGGCCTGGGAAGCTGGTGTGCCAAGCCTTGCACAAGATGCCGGTGTGTACCCAAAAGCTGAGAACCCGAAACCAGCCCCACCTCTTGTCACAGGTGAGTTTTGAGTAAGTGTTTAGCTGTGAGTAGCCTTTTCTTGCCATAACTAACCCTTTTGTGCCAGGCTCTGAGCTATGTGGACACCCAGCTGAGCAGAGTCTTCAGTAATCTGTGGTTGATTGGGCACAGAGAGACTGGGTCATGGACATTGTTCCAAGTTGAGATGGATGTGGTGAAAGTCAAGTCTGGGCTGCTAAAATTTCTTGATAGGGCAAGAAGCCCCGATAGGGCCTTCCTGAACAGATAATCTGAGCTAAAACTGAGGTTGAAGAGCATTTAATTAAGAAAAAGTGGGACAGAAGCTGGATGTGGTGGACACAGGTGGAATTCTGGCACTTGGGGGTCTGAGGTGGGAAGATGGTGAGTTTGAACCCATCCTGGGCTATACAGCGAGAGTCTATCTCAGAACAAATGAACAAGCAAACAGAATGGGGCAGAGCACCAAAAGCAGAGGCAGCCCAGCATCCTCAAGAGCCCTGTGGTTGGCTCATTGGATGGAACGACGTTCATCTTCTCCATCAAGTTGGTGTAGAGGCTTTTAACCTCTTCCTTCTGACAGTCAAGCAGTGACCTTTAAGGAGGAAATATTGGTATGTGTCTTCTTCATCTTCATGTGGAACCCTTACCACTTCTTTTCACCTCAGATTAGGATATAGCTCTCTATGAGACTCCCATGGGCACTCACAGGCCTCTCCTTGTGTTTGTAAAAAAAAAAAAATTATCGCAACGTGGCCACACCCTGATTTCTGCACTTTTGTGTCTGTTTTCTATCATGTGAGAGCAGAGCTGATTAGGTGTGATGGGGACAGCAGAGCTTTGTATAGTAAAAAGTTGTCAATGAGCACGTAGTTTCCGTCGTCAGTTCTTGGACCTCAGGACTTCAATCTGGCTTGCCCTTCTGCCCCGATTTTCCCCCAGACACTCTCCTAGCGTTCTTGAGACTTTTTGTCAATGCGGCGAATCCCTGGGATGACAACTAAATAGGAAGGGACTTCATTGGGCTCTTGGTTGCCGATGTTGCAGCCCACGGCCGCTTGGCTCCATTGCGTCTCAGTGAGCCATAGAAACAGAGTGGGATTTTGAGCAAAGTGGTCTCCTCCAAGTGGACAGGAGGCAGAAAGAAATGGGACCAAGGTAGAACTTTCAAAGGCCTACCCTCAGTGAGCTACTTCTTTCCAACCAGGTCTACCCCCTAATGGCTCCACAGCACCCCCAAATAGTGGCACACCCCCAAATAGTGGCACGAACTGGGACCAAGTGTTCAGATGTGAGCTCTTGGGCCCATTCCAGATTCACTCCACAGGCCCCTCTCTTCCTCCTGCAGGATCCCCGTTCTGGTGAGAAGTCCACCCGAGACCCCGGTTGTTAGAATTAGCAGGCTTCAGTGTCCTTCATCCCAAACACGTTAGATCAGAAGTGTTTTTGATTAGTGATGTCTACAGACTTTAAGATGTTTGTGAATTCATAATGAGTGACCTTGGAGATAGGACTCCATATTAAACACAAAATTTGTTTATGCTTCATGTACACTTACACATGTATCAAAGGCAATTTAGCAAAATAAATTTAGAATGGTTATGTTTTGAGTCAGGTATAGACTTTCCCTTTCTTTATGCAGTACTAGGGATGGAACCCATGGTCTTGCCCATGATAGGTACTGAACCACGACCCCAGCCCCTACTGGGCGATTTTAGGTAGGCCCTCTCCTGATGAGCCCTGACCCAGCTTAGGTATGGAATTTTCATGTGCGGCATTATGCTAGTGCCCAGGCATTTGGATTTTGGGGTGAGGGAATCTCATCTGCAGAGAATTCGCTTCCACTTTGAAGCGTGTTCACACATAGAGCACTGCCTTAGCTAGCCCCATTGGTAGCTCTCCCCTCTAGTGGTTGGTGCTTCCCAGTGCTGATTAACAGTGCCTTCCGGCACACAGGCTGGGCAAATGTAACTGGAGTGCAGCGTGAGTGACAGCGTGGATCTGGCAAGATGGATGGGGCTGCCTCGCTTTTTCCCCAGTGAGACCAGGCTGAGCGTTGACTCAGCAGTATGTTCTCCTGCCCTGCTCATTAAGGTTTAATGTTTGAAAACTTCTTCATCACCTCTGTTAGAGACCCGGAGCACAAGCACAGGTAACCACACCAGAGACTGATTAAACCTTCCTCTTTGTGCCAATTTAATGAAAGGTGTTTTTGCAGCTGTAGCCAAAATACCAAGTGAGCCACCCTGTTGTGCCTGCAGCTGCTCCAGGGCAGACAATGGAAGGGAAATGGGTAGAGACAAAAGGGACTTCAGAAGGCCAGTGATAAAGAGGCTTCTCACGGTGGGGACGGGAGGATTCCAGAGGAATTCGCCTCGTGGTGGAGCTGGGGCTGGGCTCCAGCTTGAAGACAGTGTGTCTTTATTTCATTTCTAATCTGAGACTGAGGGATGCATCCCTGCTAGGGCTCCAAGAGGAAGCTGACTTGGTGTGAGATGTTCAGGGTGTGTGTGTTTACATGCATGGGTGAATGTACACATTTGTGCATGTGGAGCCCAGAGGCTAACCTCATATGTCATTTCTCAGAAACTATCCACCTGTCCCTTGAGACAAGCTTTCTCACCAGCCCAGGACATACCAAGTGGAATAGACTGGCTGGCCAGTGAGTCCCAGGGACCCTCCTGTCTCCATCTCCTCAGCGCTAAGATTACAGGCTTGGGTCACGATGCCTGTCTTTTTATGTGGGTTCTGGGGATTGATTTGATTTGTATGCTTGCTAATGGAGCCATCTTCCCATCCCTGGCTCTAACCTCTTCTTGTATGTGTGTACGTGTGTGTGTGTGTGTGTGTGTGTGTGTGTGTGTGTGTGTGTAGATCAGAGGTTGATATCTATTGCTCTCTACTTTATTTCTTAAGACAGGGTCTATCAGTGAATGTGGAACTCACTGATTGGCTAGGCTGGCTGGCCAGCAGGCCCCCAAGGATTTTCCTATTTTCCCCCTACACCTAGTGCTAGGATTACAGGTGTGTATCACCATGCTGGCTTCTCACATGGGTTCTGGTGGATGGAACTCAGGTCCTTGTACTGGTTCGGCAGCCATTTTACTGAAGAGCTGTCTCCCTAGCTCCTGAACCTGAATTTGTTACATGCATTCTTCCAGGTAATTCCGTGCTGTCTGATTGATGAATCCTGTCCTCATCTCAATACCTTCTTACCTGAATTCCAGCATCTAAATTCCAGGCTTGACTGTAGGATATGCAGAGTGTGTGACCTGGTGTCAGGGGACCCATCATGCTGGCCTTCCTGTGCTGAGGAGATAAGGAAATACTGACTGAGAGCTACCACAGGACTTGGGTGATGATGGATGTAGGGGTATGGACTTTTGTACCCAAAAGCCTGAGTGTCTGCTTGGGGAGAGATGCAGTGAACTCTGGTCCACAGACAGAGGGGACAGTGGCCAAAGATCTTGTTTCTGCACCCTTCCCTCTCCCCTAAGGTCTCTCTGAGATGGAGCATTTCTTGAGCCCACAGGCTGATGACAAATAGCCACCTCACATCCTCTGGGGAGCTGGCAGGAATGTTTGCGGTGGCACAGTGTAGTGAGTCCAACAGGGGCAGGACCAAGGGGAAAGCCAGGTGGAATCAGACACCCGATCCCAGGCTGGGTATCTGGGGTGACCATCTGAAGCATCTTAGAGAGCACTTGGGGCAGAAGTGGGGCTGTGCTAACCCCTCAAAGCCTGCCTTCTAGCCACTCACTTCTAGCCAGGTCCCACAACTTCTCCACACAGCACCACCTGCGGGAGACCATGTACAAACCCATAAGCCTTGGGGGCTATTTTGCACCCAAATCACAACGTTGAGTATTTTAATCAGTCATTATCCCACTTATCTATTGGATGGCCCTTGGGGGATGACTCAGACCTCCTTTGGTCACAGCTGGGACCACAAGGCTGGGGTGCATAGGGCTCGTAAACACTTTGAAGAGCAAGGCTCCTTTGGGGACAGGCAAGGTTCGCCCTTGGACATTGTGGCATCGCCCGAGAGTTCAGCCGATAATTACTGCCGTGTATTTACTTGCATCCGTCACCCCATTCGTGGGTTGAGATGAATTTCCTCGTATAGCTCATTTTCAATTAAAAAACACATAAACCACAGTCAGAGTGTGAATCCATTTCTGCTCTGCAGAAGGATCCAGACCATGGATTTTATTATTGGCTGCCATCGATTTCCCATGAGTCATAATTACATTTTACTCACAGCATCTGCACTAAGTGATATTTACATCTGCAATTATCCTGGGCAACTTTTAATGTTAAATTTGTTTTGCTTTGTTTTTGGGGAGGGGGATATTTGAGGAAATTGAATTTTTTTTTAAAACTTTGCCACCCACTCTTTATCCACACAGTTCTCTTTCTCATATGAAATAATAATTTTGCAATCAGAGCCTGAACCATTTTATAAATGAAGTTTGAATTGACATTTCCACTAGCGGAGATGGTAATTTTTATCGCTTGCCAGGCTTGGTACATTTAGATCTCCTCTTGAAGTTTATTTTGCTATTATTATCTTTGAAATCCTTTGGGCCTTTTTCTCTTCGACGAGACAGGTGCTTTTCCTGTCACATTGGGCATGCCTTGTGCGTGGGCTCTCAGCAAATCCAATTACATTTAGTTGGGTGTTCTAGGCTTTTGTGGGTCCTGTCTTTGTGTGAACTGTCTTTTGTGGGTTCTGAAATACTCTGGAACCTTAACATGTGCTGCACGTTCAACAGGGGTTTGCCCCTCCTGTGCATGTGTATTCATATGTGTACCGGGCAGTCAACCTTGAGGGGTGCTCTCAGGTACTCTCCACTTGGTTTTTGAGACAGGGTCTCTCCATAAACTCGGAACTTGCTGATTTGGCTTAGCCAGTTGGCTAGTGAGCTGCAGGCACCTCCTGTCTCTATTTCTTTAGCCCTGGGATTGAGGACCACAACACCCCTCCTCCATGGGCTTCAGGTATCAAACCCAGGTCTTTGTGCTCAGGCTTGTGCAGCAAGCTCTTCAGTGATTGAGCCTTCTCCTCCTTTCCACTCCCCAGCAATCTCATTCCCTTCCTGGAGCTTCTAACTAGAGGAAACAAAAGAACATTTAGATGGGGGAGAGATGTAGGTGGGCAGAGAAACTGGTTCTGAGCATTGTACTATGGTTGGAAGCCTCCCATGCTGGAAACATTATCCCCAAATTCATATGTCTGTGGCATCTGGAGCTGGTGCCTTTGGGAGGTATTTGGAATTAGGTGTATGAGGGCTGGGCACCGTGTAGGCATTAGTAGCTTCATAAGAATAAGAAGAGAGAGTCAAGGTGGCACTTTTGCCCTGTCTTACCGTGAAACCTGCCCTGATGCTACTCCAGCAGGTACCTATGGGCAAAACGAGTGGAGCATGGGAGACTTGAAAGAGGGTGACAGCACGTTGCCTCACGTTTTCCTGTCCCTATGGTTTACTTTCTAGCTGTCTCCTGTCATGTGTCCTCTGGCTCGTTCCTTCATGGAGACCCCACATCAACTCTGCAGATTTAACTGTGATGGTCACATGCAAATGGCTCCAGGTGGCCTGGAGTTCAGGGACTGAACTGTTTTTGAAAATAACAAAAAACAAAAAAACTGGGTCTCATGTAGTCCAGGATGGCTTTGAACTCACTCTGTAGTGAAGGATGATGGCCTTGAAGTGTTTGATTCTCTTGCCTCAGGCTCTCAAGTGCTGAGATTTTAGACATACACCACTAAGCCTGGGTTATGTGGTTCTGAGAATTCAACTGAGGACTGCCTGTATGCTAGGTAAACACCCCTCTCTCCCTCCCTCCCTCCCTCCCTCCCTCCCTCCTTCCCTCCCTCCCTCCCTCCCTTTTTCTCCTCTCTGGTCCTCTTCCTCCTCCTCCTGTCCTCTCTCCTTTCCTCTTGATTTTTTTGAAACAGGGTTTTGCTAGTATGTCAGGCTAGCCTTAGATTTGAGATCCTCCAGTGGCAGGGGACATTCAAATCACAGCCATGATTATTGTAGCTTTTGACATTAGGAGAGGCAGATGACTGCCAATTATGGGAGTGACCAGACCAGGTAGGTCTGCAGAGGGAGGCTGTGGATCGCTAAGCCAAGGGCAGGAATCCTGAGGAGTTTCCCAGAGTAGAGAGTAAGGGGCAGCTGGTGTGGGCAGAGGACTCAGGATGCCTTTGGGTGACCTCAAAGCAGAGATATTGATGCCCTCTAGCACTGTAGGAGAGCTGACAGGTAGGGGGCATCCCAGGGTACATTGCAGGGGGGGGGGACAAAGTGAAAGTCGGGGAGGAGGCTTCTGCCAGACTTCCTCAGGCTGTATGAGAGTCTGGCGAAGGACTTTGTGTCAGGACTCAGGTGCCAACTAGCATTCCTGGGTTCTGGAAGCCCCGCTCTTTGAGTCTGGCCCAGGACCTGCCTTTCGTTTCTGGTGCTGTAGGTGGCAGCAGAAGCTTGGTGAAGCCAGTGTGCATAGGGTAGATGCAGGGGAGTATAATTAGACCCACAGCCTCTGGCGGGTTATCTCCCATGGTCAGAAGGAGCTGGCTGAAGCTGGGTGTGGCAGCCCACAGCAGGCACCAACCCTGTTAGCAAGTTCTCTATTGAATTTCAGGCTTTGCAGATGGCTGCCTAGATTCTGCACACTGGTGCCTGGCCGGCTAATCAGATCCATTCCAGACCCTTCCGTGCCTAGAGGGAGAAGTAAAGCTAGCTAGCAGAGTGGTTTTTTTTTTTTTTTTTAAATCTTTTTTTTTACTTCTAAGTATCCCTAAATCATATAACCCTCCTACCATCTTTGACTCTCCTTCCCGGTTCTCTGCAGGCTTTTAAGCTGCTTAGTGGTCAGAGGCCAAGAGCCCTGAGCTGAAAAGCCTGAGTTTTGTTTTTTTTTCTGGGTCCACGGAGCTAGGGCAGAACCCCAGGGCTTCTGTGCCCTCTGTGTGATTTCTAGATTAACTTGTCTGTGCTGCAGTTTTGGATTTGCTCATCTTTGCCAACTTTTGTTATTATGTCAGGTCCTGAGACCTTCAATTTTGGGGAAAAGTTGTATCTATGAGGAGTCATGCTGGTCCCCAACCTCCTGCTTTTTTTCACTCTCCTTTTCATTACATTTATTTATTTATTTACTTATTTACTGGGTGTGCATGCATGAAACATTGTAAGTATGGAGGTCAAAGGTCAGTTCCCTGATTCTAACATGTGGATTCTAGGGATCAGTGGCTGGTGCTTTTACCCAGTGAGCCATCTCAACAGCCCTCTCTGATTTTGAATGACACCTTTATTTTCTATTATTTATACTTTTATTATTTGACTTTGATATTTTTAATTGATTTTTGAATTCTCATACAAAGTATTAAATATCATTATGGTATTTTCAAAGTGTGTTTTAATAGATTCTTCTTCCTCCTCACTCCCTGCTACCCCACAGACCTCTTGCTTCCTCTCTCCAAATCTCTTTTCTATTTCTGTGCTCCCTTGTGCCTTCCCCATACATTCTGGCCCTGTCCTTTCTCAGCACCTATTTTTACTCTCTCGGTCATCTTCCTAGTTATTTAGGCTTTTACCCACATTTACACACCTATTTTTATGTCCACTACCAGCTAGGGGCTGCACATGAGAGAGAACATGTAGTTTTTGTCTTTCAGTTCTGCTTAGGAAAGCCAGGAAATGGAAGCAGCCTAAATGTCCACCAGCAGATGAACGGGTAATGGAAACGTGGTGCATATCCATAATGGAATTTTATTCAGCTGTGAAGACAAGTGAAATTGCAGGAATATGAATGGATCTGGGAAGTGGGATATTTTTAAAACTTTATTTGTTATTAGTGTGTCTGAGGGGCACACACGTGCTACGCCTCACACATGTGCTATGGCATGCCTGTGGCTGAGAGTTCTACAGCCCCAAGGTTCACACAGCAAGCACTTGATCCACTAGACACCTTGCTGGCCATCAAATGGAAGCTTTGTTGAGAAGTAATTCCTATAGTACAATTTGCCCATTTAACATGTACATGGCAGTGCTTTGAAGTATATTCACAGTGGTTTGGCCATCATCTCCATGCATTTTAGAACATTTCCATTACCTGCAAGCAACCCACCATGCTTCAGCTATCAGACCCCTCTGCTTCCCTCTCCCAGCCCTAGGCAACCCCTGATCTTCACTCATCACTAAGGCTTTGTCTGCTCGGCCTCAGCCTCCTCCCTTCTTTGGGGAGTGAGTGTCTGCTGGCCCTCCTTCATTATTGCAGGAATCTGGTTTTCAGTTCCTCTGGGGCTGGCTTGCAGCACTCTCCCAGCCATTCTGGGACTTGGGCTGTGTCTCCAGAGGAGGAGGGATGGGAAGACCTGCCAAGCAGCCTTGTTGTTCATAGCATAAGTGGCTTGGCTCCGGATTACTTATTTCAAACTCAATTTGCGGCCTTGCCAAGAGCAGCCGCATCCTTGAAGCATGTAACCCAATTACCACCATCTCTCCCTGGTCCCCAGAGCTGGGAGTTTAGTATGGGCAGCCTCCCTGGGCCCGACAGCTGCCAGTTGGGAGACGGTGGGCCTGCCAGGAGCATTGAGCCTGGACTCAGCTGTGAGATGCCTGCCTGGCCTGGCTCCGGTACTGGTTACCAAGGATGCTCTCAGTGTTTGTGTCCAGGCCAGAGCTGTGTGGATGGTACTCACTGTTAGGACCACACTATTATCCATCCCAGCATCCTCACTGAGCCTTCTGTGTAACCCCATTACTTTTCCTCTTTTAGGAGCCTTGGTATCTTGTCAAATACCATCAAGTGGGAAGCCCTATGTGGCCCACTTGGACCAAACAGGCACCAAACACAAGAGTCGGTGTACCACTCACGTTTGTTGAGTGCCTCCTAGGTGCTAGGTGGTGCAGGAGGCATTAACTTGTATAACCCTCTCTGTACTTGGGTTCATAAAGAACAAGAACCAAGGGTTAGGGAGATGGCTCAGTTGGTGGATGCTTGGGTTGCAAGCATGAAACGTGACTTAGATTCCTCAAGCCATAAAAGCTGTAAAGCCAATATAGGGACACTTGTAATCTTAGGGCTAGAGAAGGGGAGATGGGTGGATCTCTGGGGCTCCCTGGCCAGTCAGCCTAGCCTGTTCAATGAGACCCAGGCCAGTGAGAGACCATCTCAACAACAAGGTGGATAGTGCCTGAGGAATGACACTCAAGATTGACCTTTGGTCTCCATATGCACCTGTGCACACATTCATGGTAGCTATACCTACATGAACACACACACACACACACACACACACACACACACACACACACACACAGAGAGAGAGAGAGAGAGAGAGAGAGAGAGAGAGAGAGAGAGAGAGAGAGAATGAGGACTAGCCCTTTCCTCACCAAGGAGGACCCAGCTACTATAATGCAGAAGCTGGAGCTGGAGGAAGATCATTGACATAACTTAGCAGAGTCCAGCATTGTGAAGGAGGAGGCAGGTTTTAGTAGCTGACCCAGACCAGGTAAATCTCTGGGTCTGAAGGTGCCAGGGCTGAGATGAGAACTACAGGGCCTGGGCTGATGCAAATCTGGGAACTCTCATCCAGAAGACACTGGTACCATCTGTGGATGAAGTAAAGAGCCACTGACTGGCACATTTCTAATAAGTGCATTGTGTGGCTTAAGGTAAGTCCTGATTAAAAAAAGAAACGACAGCCAAGCATGACACTGCAGACCTGCCATTCCAGAGCTTTGGGAGGCTGAGGCAGGAGGATCACAACATGCCTAGAGTTCAATGCCAGCCTCAGCTGCAGATTCTACCTCAAAAAACCAAAGCAAACTGATCCTGCTAGCAGACTACATTCAGACCAAATGTGACTCTTCTCTGGTCTCTGGCCTGTGGGGCTGCTCTGCAGATTTCAGGCTTCCCAGTTGATACAGCTAGGAGGTCCAGCTCCCCAAGTGCTCTGTAGATCACATGACCCAAATCCACAGTGTTCATTGTAGCTTAGCTTTGAATTCTCCAGCGATGTCATGTGATTGGAATTGGAGCCACCTATTACCAGAGTTCTGGGTGTCACATTGCAGGAAAGGTGATGAGGGTGGCAGGGCCTCTTTCACTTAAGGATCAAGTGTGTCTCTGGGGTCTGAGGAGGACGGCCAGGCAGCCAGCACGGCCACGTCCAGCACTGTCCCGATGGGAAGAACAGGAAGGACAGATGATGGTGGTGATTTAGGGAAATACCGATTAGTTCCTAATATCAGCTGTGTGATCTATCCCTATTCCTCCATGCTTCAATAAACTTCTATTCTTGTGGAACAAACAAACAATCAAAACCAACCAGACAGAAACAAAAGCATGAACTTGATCTTGCAGGATGCTAAACTACCTTCTCACAGCCTCTCCAACTCCAGCATCTCAGATTAAATTTTAGAGTATCCTATCTCTCTGGGAGTGAGTGACACCAGGCCATGGATGTCAGAGCCATTGAGCTGTCCCTCTGCCCATTCAGTGGCTAATCTTGTATTGTGCTAACACTGCCACTCACAGGATCCAGGAAGTCTTAGAATGCCAGCTGTCTGTTCCCAGTGGGGGAGACTCCTGTAGAATCCACCCAGCAGGTCTCTAAGCATATTCATAACCCCAGATTCTAGAATGATCTGTGTGAGTGGGACAGTGTGCTCTATATGAGGGTCATATCTGTTCTGCCTTCTTTTGCCCCTCATGGGGGCGTCTTGCTTTGTGTGTGTGTGTCTGCACACATCCACGTGGGTTCTGTGCTCAGGACCCCACACAGAGAGCATCTTTTTCTTTTCCAGTCTTTACATATGGCCCAAAAGATGAAAGGGGAGAAAAACCCATCCTACCACAATTTGGGAGACAGCAGGCTTTTGTGGGGCTGTATTGTTTGGAGTGCCTGGTGCTTTACCCCTGGACTGCAGCCCAAGGACTCTGGGTATGTTTGGAGGGGCTGAAGTCTCACTGTGTGGGTGGCTTCCTTGGAGATGAGTCCCAGACTCAGTCTTTCATATCTACCCAGGACCTCTTTGCTAAAGGCCTTTTCTCTTTCCCCTTCTGCTCCATCTCAACTCTGATTCCACACCCGAGTCCATATCTGGTGTGTGTGTGTGTGTGTGTGTGTAGCACACACACAGACACAGACACAGACACAGACACAGACACACACACACAGACACACACACACACACACACATGGTCATACAGGCACACATTTACATAGGTATTTGGAGGTCAGAGGACAAATTTGGGTGTCTTTTCTTAGGTGATCTGTTCATTTCTATTGCTATTATAAAATATCTTTACAAAAAGTAAATTAGGGAAAATGGGCTTTTCATCAGCTTACAGTTCCAGGATATCATCCATCATGTAGGAAAGTTGAAGCTGGAACTTCAACCAGCTAGTCACTTTGTATCTGCAGCTAAGTGTGGAGAGAAATGAGTGCATGCATGCTTACTCGTGCTCAGGTTGCTTTCTTCACTCTTATATACTTTGGGATCCTCGGCCTTGGGAATATGTCACCCATAGTAGGCTCAGCCTTCTATTAGTTAAGACAATCAAGACAATCCATCCTAGACATGCCCTCAAGTCAGTTCTCTCTAGACAGTTCCCCAGTGAAGACTCTTTCTTGTCTCAGGTGGCTCCAGTCTGTGTGAAGTTGACAGAGCTAACCACTGACCACCACAAGCATCTTCAACATTTTATTTGAATCAAGATTTCTCACTGACCTGGAATTTCCCTCAGTAGGTCAGGCTGGCTGGCCAGCAAGCTCCAGGGGTCTGCTTGTCTCCATGTCCATTTCACTAATGCTGGGATTATAGGTATGAGCTACTGGGGGGACTTTTGTTTAACATGCAAGCTGGGAAAAGTCATCTTTCTCAGCCTCCATCTGTGTCAGTTGGGGGAAAATGCTGCCTGGATTTTAAGCTGCACCCCCAAACACTATCAGGAATGGAAAGGAATGAATGGCCCTACAATGTCCCTTGCTGCTACCTGACCAGCCTTGCTTTGGAACTGTCAACATCCCCATCTGTCCTTTAAGAACATTGGCTTGGAACCTTGAACCTAAGCCCCACATCCATCTTTGGTCCTGTCCCAGCCATCCAAGTGCAGTGAAATCAAACTAGAGACAAATGAACAAATTAGGAATGTCCTCAGTACAAAATGAATATAAATAAGCTGGGAGAGACCTCTGTTCTCCCACTGGTTGTTCACACATAACTCCCAGGACACCTCAGCCCAGCTAAGATCCGTAGAAGTTAATGATAAATTAAACCCATTAATCACCCCAGATTGGGTTTCAAGCAGGGAGGGCAGAAACTTCAGGGATTGAAACCAGGCAGCCAGACTGGTGTGTGTGTGGGAGGACCAGGGTGTGACACAGGACCCCTACCCCAGTGTTTGGATCCCAAGAGCATTGTCTAAATGTTGGGAGTTTTACCTCATCACCTCTGATTTCTGGGGCCCTTGGGTATTTCTGAAGCTGTAATCCTTGGGAGGAAATCAGAATTCTCCCATGAGTTTCATTGCCCCCATGTATACTTTTCTCCCACCTGCCAAAATTTGGTGTCTGTCCCAAATATTTCTTGGAACGTTGCCCTCAAAGCTCCTTTGGGTTGAGTGCTGGATCTCAGATCCTATTCCATCCCACATCCCTTTGTCTTCCTTGTCATCTTGTCTTAGGAGGAATTTGGGTGCCTGTGTCAAATCCTGCCCTCCCCTTAGCTGTGCATAATACCCATGTGTTTCCTGTCATGGTTTGAGTGGGAAACGTTGTCTATAGGTTCTACTTGGTCAGACACCTCACCCCCACTCTGAGGTGTGTCTTCTGGATGATTCCAAATGCAGTTTAGTTGAAGTAAGCATGAGCCATAGCATCTTCCTAGAGGCTCCACTGGGAAGGTTCAGTCCTTGTGGCAAACAGATCAAAAGCCTGGGTTCTGAACTGGTTGCTTTTCATGAGTCACCCATGATTTTTACCACATAGATCTCCTCTTCTTGGTATGGCTGTTTGTCTCATCATAGCTAGCAAGAGTGAGAGCCACAGAAGTTTCTGCCAAGTCACATTGCCATCTCCATGTGGTACAATTTTAGCCACATTGTGTTGGTCAAGAGCAAATTTCAGGTCCTGGCCATTCTGAAGGGAAAAGACTGGACACATAGTATGACCATGTAAAGAGCCATCTCAGACCATCTTAGAGTGTGTTGCCTATAGTGAGGATGACAAAGTCCAGGGATGGCTATCCATCTCATATCTGGTAAGATTTTACTTTTTTCAGACAAGTGGGCCTGGAAGCAGTTCCTATGGCAACCAGCAGCCTGAGTTTCTGCCACATCTCTGGCTGTAGAAACTCAGCATCTTGTCCACTCATCTTTAGCCCTTGATGCACTTGAACTTGAGGACCTTGTTTGAGTGGGACTGCTTTCTCTTTGATCACACCTTTGCTCAGTCCCATTGAGCACAAGCTGTTTCCAGACACTGGGAACATGGTGTGAAGCAGGATGAGCCAACTTCCTCTCTCACAGGCCTTGCAGGCTCAGTGAGATTGATTGAATTTTTGCAGTGTGCAGGATTGAACCCACAGCCTCCCACATGCTTAAACAAGGGCTCTGTCACCAACCTACAGCCTCAGCTCTCTTTTTACTTAGAAATTTTGATACTGAAGCTTGCTGAGTTTCCCAGGCTGGCTTTAAACAGCCTGTAGCCTAGGCAGGCCTTGATCTTGAGATCCTCCTGCTTTTGCCTCTGGAGTAGCTGAGATGCTGGATCAGTACCATCAAGCTCCCTGTCATATGTCCCAGTGGAAGATCATTGATGGGGACTTGTGCTTTGATGTCCAAATTCTGGGACTACAAGAGTGGCAGGCATTCAGGTTGGTCTTACCTGTGGACAGTAAGGCACTAGGAACCAGTAAAACAGATGAGCTCAAATTCAAGCAGGTGAAATGGTAGATGCCAGCTGAAAGTGAGGTGATCTTTCCTGAAAAGGGAAAGCAAGCTGGTATTCACCCCAAACCTCCGCTGCTTCTGTGACCAAAAGCAGAGGATCTGATGATGGGGAACTCACCATGCTTGTTTATGACTGTGTCTCCAGAACCAAGTGCCAAATTCAGTTCAGGGTCAACATACATGATTGAGGAAGGAGGGAGGGAGGAGGGAGCGCCAGATGAGTTGGGTGTGAGAGGCCTGGATGGTACAGATCTCATTAGGCTCCACCTCTCATCCCTGGATGTTCTCCCTGCTCTCCAGTGAGGGATGTCAGCAGGCACCAGTATGTCACTTACACACAATGGGTGATGATTAGATGGGGAGAAGTGTATGCTTGGAGAACACTGGGAAGAGGATGTCCTTGGATGTTGATTAGACTCCAGACTGTTATAGGCCAGATGAAGACAGACACAGAGGGGAGCAGGTAGAGCTAACAGGCATCTGAGGAGGCAGACTCTCTAGTACTCAGGAATGGATGAGGAAGCCAGGGCAAGAAGACCTTGATGATGCCCAGAGCCTGGGTCACAGCCCACTGGAGCAAAACCTGAAGTAGAATGTATGAATCAGTCAGTCTTGTTTGAGCAGATGGTATCCAGGCACAGTACTGAGCCTGAGGACAAAATGCTGGTGCTCCAGCCGAGCCCCTCCTCAGGGCATAGTGCTGCAGACCTTTGGGTATTATTTTGTTTCTTCAGAAGAACGGGTCTGAGGTACCTGTGTGTTAGAACTGTTCATGACAGACCTGGCCCTGGTCAGTTGCAGCTGAACCTGCTTAGTCATGTGAGAGGGTCGGTTACCTAACCTCTCTGTGTCTCAGTGGCGGAGCTCTCATTCTCAAAGACTTAGCTGAGTGATAGGAGACAAAACAGAAGCTGGCCCAGTTTGTAGTTACCATTGGCCAAAGGACCTCCCTTTCAATCAATGCATTGTTGGTCCCACCTTGTACTATTAGCCAAAGTGGGTTGCATAGATGAGTCCAGATTTGGAGGCTAGGGTGAGGATCGGGGAATAGTGGAAGAGGTAGAGGATGAGGCTGGTAATCCAACCTTCCGGTAAGTACCTATAGTGTCTCTCCTATAGGTGGCCAGTGAGACACTAGGGTTTACACGTGGCAGGCACTCTATAGACTCTCAGCATTGGAGACACCGGGTCAGGAGCTTTTTGTGATCAGAGGTGTCACGTGACATCCCAGACCTCTATATGTTGGAGATTACAGCATCTCTCAATCAGTGCCTCCAGATCCTGCCTCAAGTTCCCTAACTGAGAACAAATCCTCTAGGATTCTTGGGAAGAACAGGCTGTGTCTGCCACAGGGAGCAGCAGTGGCTACATTTTGAATAATGGCCTGTTTAACAGTGACTGACCAGTGACTAGTTACTGGGGACTTGGGTTGGAGCAGTATACAAAGAGAGAAACAAGGCTCTTGACTGTGTGGGCTCCAGAGGTGATTTAGGCCTGAGCCCCTCTTCCCCAGAAAGGTTTCCCTTTGAGTTTTGTGTTTTGTTGATCTTTCTCATTGGATCAAGGGAGGTCATGACAGTATATATTGTTTATTTAGCCCCAGACATCTTCAGGAACAAGGCCAAGCGCTATAAGTAGCATCCATTATTTCTCTCTTTCCTCCCCCATCCTGCCTTTCTACACACACACACACACACACACACACACACACACACACACATACACATACACACACACATACACACACACACATACACACACACATACACGCACAGACACACATACACACACACACACACACACACACACACACACACACACATATACACACACATATACACACACACACACACATATCAGTGGCTTTGTTCAGAAAGTTGCAATTTTATTCCCACTTCACTTTTATTTTTTTTCTATTTGTGTGTGTTGTACATGCGTGTCTGTGCATATTAGCATATATGTGGTTTTGAGTGCATGTGTGGCCTGAGGTTGGTGTTGGGATCATCATTGATCCCTCTTTCCACCTTGTTCACTAGGTGGGTTCTCAGGCAAACCCAGATGTGGCTTGCTTGATCTGAGGACCTCTGCCTTCCGAAGCTGGAATCCCAGGCAGTTGGAACTTCCACTGGGCTTACTGCGTTCTCTGGTTCTGGAGCTGCAGCCCTCACACTTTCACCACTGAGCCCTCTCTCCAGCCCTTTTCTCCACGTTAGAGATGAAGAAGCTGAGACTCAGGGAAATAAAGCTGCCAGCCAGGAACTGTACAGTTAGAACACTAGGACAGCATTTCCAGCCCTCCACCTCCCATCCACCTTGTGATGCTTTATCAAGGTGAATCTGTGTCCCCAAGAGTGCCAGACTTGCAGGGTGGAGGAGATGGGAAAATCGAATGGACTCATCCCTCCCCATGTGTGCCAAGCACACCCTGAAGTGCATAAAGCACCAGGTATTACGGTTTATGAGTCTATTAATCCGAGGCTTTGGGGGTATTAAAGTTTCATATTGATGATAAACCTCCCCTAATAAATCTCTGATTTCAAAGGACCCCAAACCACTTAAACAATTGCAGGGAAGATGGATGTGAGCAGCAGTGAGGGGATGATGCGTCTTGTCCAGTGGAGGGTACTTTGGCAAAGTGGTTTTTGCTTCTGCTAAGTGGTAGAGATAAAATGATGGATGTGAGCTATTGATCCCACGCGAGTCTGCATGGGGTGAACACAGCTGGAGGAGGAAGGAGCCCATGGTGTGGCTGAGAGCTGCTGAATATGTAGCAGGAGAGGAGACGGTGTTCGGGTGAGGCTGCCTCCATCTGACGGGGAGAGCTCCTTTGCTTTCTGGAGTTACTGACCAAGTACTCCAGAAGTCCGTTTCTCCCACCCATCCTTCCCTTCCTTTCCTCCTTATTCTCCGGATTCTTCCTCGTCTCTCCCCCTTTCCCTTTTCTTTCTTCTCTACATCCCCCCTTGTCTTCCTCTTTTCCTTTCTCTTGCTCTCTTCTCCCCTCACCTTCTTCCTCCTCCTCCTCTTCTTTATCCTTCTCTTCCTCCTTTTTCCTCTTTATGTGCCTTTCTGCCTCAGGTAGAAAAGTATCCCAGCTTGTGCAGGCTAGCTCACAGCATCCCAGCCAGTGCAGGCTAGCTCACAGTATCCCAGCCAGTGCAGGCTAGCTCACAGCATCCTAGTCAGTGCAGGCTAGCTCACAGCATCCCAGCCAGTGCAGGCTAGCTCACAGCATCCTAGTCAGTGCAGGCTAGCTCACAGCATCCTAGTCAGTGCAGGCTAGCTCACAGCATCCTAGTCAGTGCAGGCTAGCTCACAGCATCCCAGCCAGTGCAGGTGAGCTCACAGCATCCCAGTCAGTGCAGGCTAGCTCACAGCATCCCAGCCAGTGAAGGCTAGCTCACAGCATCCTAGTCAGTGCAGGCTAGCTCACAGCATCCTAGTCAGTGCAGGCTAGCTCACAGCATCCTAGTCAGTGCAGGCTAGCTCACAGCATCCCAGCCAGTGCAGGCTAGCTCACAGCATCCCAGTCAGTGCAGGCTAGCTCACAGCATCCCAGCCAGTGCAGGTGAGCTCACAGCATCCCAGTCAGTGCAGGTGAGCTCACAGCATCCCAGCCAGTGCAGGCTAGCTCACAGCATCCCAGCCAGTGAAGGCTAGCTCACAGCATCCTAGTCAGTGCAGGCTAGCTCACAGCATCCTAGTCAGTGCAGGCTAGCTCACAGCATCCCAGCCAGTGCAGGCTAGCTCACAGCATCCCAGCCAGCGCAGGCTAGCTCACAGCATCCCAGCCAGTGCAGGCTAGCTCACAGCATCCCAGCCAGTGCAGGCTAGCTCACAGCATCCTAGCCAGTGCAGGTGAGCTCTAGGCTGTTGGTTTAAACACAGCCCAGGAGGCTCATTCTGACCTTGTCATTTACAAGCCTATGACCTTGGACAATTTCTTTTGTCTCCTTTGACCCCATTCAAGTCTTTAAAAAAAATCCATCATTTATTTTCAAATAGTTTTAGATTTTCAGAGAAGTTGCTAAGATGGTCGAGAGAGTTCCCATATCCTTGCACCCAGCCCTCCTCTGGCTAACATCATACATTACCAAGGTACATTTGTCAAAGTTAATGGACCTGTGTTGATGCATGGTTATTAGTGAAAGCTGATGCTTCATTAGGGCCTATGCATTCTTACCTCGCACCCACTTCCTGTTGCAGAATTCTCCCTAGGGTGTCACAACACCAAGTTCTCCTATCTCCCTGGCCATCTTGTTTGTAGTGACCTTGATGCTCCTGGGGAAGACCTATCAGCTTCATGAAGAATATCCCTGTGACACCAGATTTTGGGAGGATGACCAGAGAGTGGATGTAAGCTTCTTCAGGCACAGGGAGGGGTATCTGCCAACATGGCTCCACTCTTGATGTTGACCTTGGTCTGGCTAAGAGCATGCTTCTCAAGTGTCTCTGCCAGGCTGTCATGTGCACACGATACTTTGTGTGTCATCTTGTGCCATGGAGGGGCACAGCACCTCTAGTGCTTATTGCAAAGGTGACATTTTACTTCTTCTTGGTGGAGGACTATGGCAAATAAATTATTTGGAGTCTTTCTGTACTGGATATTTGTGTATTTCCCCACACTCATTTATTCAATCATTTATTTACATCAGTATGAAGCACAGATTTTTATTTTATATCCTGAGTTACAATCCTATAGTATATTATTTATTTTGTTGCTCAAATTGTTCCAATTTCCAATTGGAACTTACTATATTTCCTCATGGAATTATTTTTTTATAAGGAATAAATGTGTTAATCAGGGCTGGGAATAGGGCGAGGTAAATAAGTGCTATGAAATTTAACAGGATGTCAAAAAAAATAGCATCCCACCCTCGCTAGTTGAAATAAATAAAACATTAAGGCAATTTTTAAGAAATCATAAAGAATGAAACAAATTTTATAATGAATGAAGTATCAATATTTATACTGAGGCAGACTCCGTAATGGCTGTACGTCATTAAGCCAGCTGTCTAGTATTTGTATATATGTAATAGATGGCGCCTGTCGATGCATGTGGAGCCCATTAGGGACTTTCTGCCACTGAGATCATCTGCACCTGCTTGGTGGTGGAGAACAAACATGGAGTTTTCCTGTAGATCAGCTGAGGGACCCACTGGCTCAGCAAGGCTCACTAGGTGATCTCGGTTGGCCACAGTGGGAATGGCTGGGGAAAGCCTGTGTCTGTCCTGTGTCTCTCCAATACTTGTCCTGTCACAGACATTCTGTCCTGGGTGTGTCCCTTGCAGATGATGGACAGTGAGGGAGGCAAAGCCCTACAGAGCCTTTGGAGGCCTAGGCACAGAATGACAAGTCATCGTTTCGGCTGCCTTCTCCTGGACACAGGAAATCACTTAACCAGATTTCAGCGGGAAAAGCAAGAAGGATCATGTCTTTTGTGAGAGGAACTCCAAGTCATGTGGTAGAAGACAAGGGGTGGATGTGTGTGTGTGTGTGTGTGTGTGTGTGTGTGTGTGTGTGTGTGTGACTGTGACCAAATATCTGTCAGAGATGTAATATCAGGAAGGAAGGATTTGCTTTGGCTCATGGCTCAGAGGGCACAGCCCCCACGGTGGGAGGCCAAGGGGCTGGTGTGGCTCAATCCACATGATGGGAACTTGTGGCTAGTTCATACCACAGCAAGCCAGCAAGCAGAGAGAGGTAGACAGAACTGGAGGTAGGCTATCACCCTCAAATGCTAGCTCCTAGATGTAAGCACATCTCACATCCAGGTGGTACCTTGTAAAGAAGTCTTCCAAAACAGCACCACACCCCCTGAGGACCAAGTGTTGGGACATGTGAGCCTGTGGGCAGCAGTAGCAGTGGAGAAGCAGGGACGGGCACTTTGGTGTCAGTCTCCGGAAGCTGTTTTCTGTGCTGAAGGCGCGCCAGTGCACCCTGGGGAGCTAGCAGCAGAACAATGATAGGTGACGGTCATGGCAGTGATAATGGATGGGAAGTGGGAAGATTTTATCCTGCTTCTTGCGGGCCCTTGGCTCTCTGCACACGTGGTCAAGAAGGGTGTTTTCGACACCTTGGGGAGATTCTGGCCATTACTACAGCTTTTCCTCTCCTGCGGTCAAGTCCAGGGAAGAATTCTGCATGGGATGTAGCAACTGAGACAATAGGAGGCATTTGCTATAGCCTTCCCTTCAGGGTCCCTTGTTCAGCACACTGGCTCCTCAGGTTAAACCAACAGCCCCCATTTTGCAGATGGAGGCTGTTTTAACTGAGATATTGGAAGACTTGTTTCCTTAATTTCCTCCAAATGGAAAACCCTCCTGCCTGATCAATTTGGGTCAGTTTGATGCAGTTGCTGCTCCAAATGCAGTGTATCTAGGGGTATTCATGCTAAAAACCAATATTCAATACTGTGGGGAGATGCTGCACATTCTGCTGCAGAGGAGCTCTGAGGCTGGCAGGACTCAGTGCTGGAAAGCACCATCCAATTTGTCAGGAAGAAATTTCCAGCCCTCTTCACCTGACTCTTCAGGCATCAGGCTGGGATCCTTCACATACAACATCTCAGTCCTCACATACATCCCAGTGAGATCATCTATTAGTATTTTACTTTCACAAGTGGAGAAACTGAGGCATGAGATAGTGTCATGGACCCAGTTGATCAGTAGGGTCAGAAAGTGAGTCCCAGAGCTCTACCCAGATGTTGGCCCTCCCTCTCGAATATTCAGTGTGGATGCTAAGTCTCCCACATTCCTGTTCTGGTAGGGGTAGTAGACAAGGAGCACTGGGTCCTATAGCTTGTTCTAAGACAGGGAAGCTAACCCCCACCTCAAGGAAGCCAAGCTTGATGGTAAATGTATATGTTGCAAAATCAGGCCAACTTATTCTCCACCATTCCCCTCCTACCACTTCCTGTCTCACATTATTTTTATTATTTTTATATTGTTTTGTGGTTTTGGAGACAGAGTCTTCTTATGTAGCTCAGCAGATCTTAACTCTTTCTCCTCCTGCCTTAGTCTCTGGAGTGCTAGGATTGTAGGTGTGCACCCTCCACCCATCCTTTCCTGTCTCCCAAGTCACTTCCTGTCTCCTGCGTTCCACTATGTACCTTCACCCCGATCTTCTGTTTTTTTCTTGCAACTGACCCTGGGCAAGTTCCAGTTTTTGAAATGTTTAGTAAGCACAATAAATTTAATCTTAGAGTAATAATGAGAATTAAACACGATCGTGTTTAATTTTGATTTCTCAGAGAAGGCATTTAATAAATCCTGGTTCACCCCTTGGCTCCCCTCCTTCCTGGTCTGTTTCCAGAAGCCTCCTGGGTGAATTGGTGCATACAGAGGCATGGCAGAACCAAATATGGATTTTAGGAGACCTCCAGTGAACCCAGGGCACCAGTGCAGGCTAAGTGCACAGAACAGTGGTTCTCAACCTTCCTAACGCTGCGACCTTTTAATAGAGTTCCTTATGTTGTGGTGACCCCAACCATAACATTATTTCATTGCTACTTCATAACTGTAATTTTGCTACTGTTATGAATCAAAATGTAAATATCTGTGTTTTCCAATGATCTTAGGCAACCCCTGTGAAAGGGTCGTTAAACACCCAAAGGGGTTGTGACCACAGGTTGAGATCCACTGGCATGGAATTCACCCAGGGTCAACTCAGGGGCCATGAATGAATGAGGTTACATCTCCCAGCAGGATTGGGGCCTGGAGTTGGATTGGAAGTACAAAGGATGGCTCAGACCTTCCAGGGCCCTTCCCAGGGCTCTTCCTTCCTGTTCTGTATCTGCACAGCTCTTCATTACTGCAGTAGCATGGCTCCCTCTGCTATATTCATACACACTTACATACATATACAATACACACATACATATATACACAAATACATATACACATACATACATGTACATATACACACATACATATACACATATATATACATATACACACATACATATATACATACATACATACACACGTACATATACATACATACATATACACACATACATATATACATAAATACATATACACATACATACATGTACATATACACACATACATATACACATATATACATACATATACACACATACATATATACATACATATACACATACATACATATACACAAACACATACACATACATATATATACCTACATAAATACATATACACATACATACATGTACATATACATACACATATACATGCATACATACACACACATACATACACACATACATACATATAAGCACACACATATATACATACATACATACACACATTTATTCATATATACACACACATATACATATGCACATACATACATACATATACACATACATACATATACACATACACACACATACATACATGTACACATACATACACACATACATGCATACATACACACATACAAACATAACACATACATACATATACACATACATAAATATACATACATATATACATACATACACACATATATGCATACATATATATACATACACACATACATACACACATACATACACACATACATATGTATATACTTACATATGCACATATATACATACATACACACATATATACATACATACATATACATACATACATATGTATATACTTACATACATATGCACATATACATACACACACACACACACACACACACACATATATATATATACATACATACAAACACATACATACATACACATGTGTTTGTGCAGATCATGAAGCAGCTCAGTCATGTGTTGAGGTTGGGAAGGGAATGGGAGAAAGAGAGGAAGAGTTCCTTTCTTAGACTCTTGGCTGGAGGAGAGCGAGAAATGACTTCCTTACACTGCAGGGTTGGTTTGTTACAGCAGCTGTGGCTACTAACTGACCAGTGCATCCTTGCTTCTCCTCCCCTGGTCTCACTGGAGGGCAGAGCAGGGGTTAGTACAGTCCTCTAGCCTGTCCCTCTAGCAGACGGGGGATAAAGCTGTAGGCCATTCAGACCCTTTGCATGATTCCTGACTCGTGTGTGTGTGTGTGTGTGTGTGTGTGTGTGTGTGTGTGTGTGTGCATGTCTGCTTTGTGATGGTAACCCATGTCCATGGGCCTAGGATTCTGGCTGTGTGCTCCAGGTAATGAGCATGACACTCTGTGAAGATAGCTATCATCTTAATTGTAAAAGCACAGGGGTTCTCTAGAAAAAAAACAGCAACTGCTGAATTTGTGAGAAATGTTATTGCCCTGAATCCCCTACCAGGGTATGTAGTGTTCCCTGGGAGCATCTAATCATGCCCTTGTTGTCATTAAGTGCCACTAATGGGTGCTCAGCTTCCAAACGCCTACTTACCATGTGGATTTAGTCATCCTGGAGGATTGCTTGCTAGTTAAATAATACAGGATTTTGTGGGCAGAAGGCAGGGATGCTGTGTCCAACAGACTCCTGGTGCAGGTGTCTCTTGAGCCTCTTCGACAGAGGTTCACAAAGCTGGTCCTCAGTGCCAGTTCTGAGCTATAGTGCCTGCCTGTTTTCCTTTGGGTGTGTGGGAATTACTGTCCCTAGGTGCCAACACAGGCAGCTGACTTACAGAGCTGGCACGGAGTGTGCATTTCTCAGGATGCACATCCAAGGGCTCCACATACCTTGTGGGTGCCCATCACATATGTATGTCCCTGGCATTGTTTATGGATATGGAGTATGTAGATGTTTTCTTTTCTCTGTTAACGGATGCTGAGAAGAGAAGACCCATTCTCAAGAAATGAAGAACCAATGACCATGCAACAGGAAAGTGCGCTCAAGCTCTTTAGCCATCAGGGATGTGCAAATTACAAGCACACCAAGATCCCATCTCATATCAGTCGGAATGGCTGTTACAGAGTAAACAAACAATAGCAAATGCCAGTAAGAATGTGGGGAAGCGGGGACCCTCATATACACCTGGTGGGGATTTAAACTGGGCACAGCCACTGTGGAAACCATCATGGATTCAAGAAGTTCCTCAAGAGACTGAAACGTAACCACCATGTGAACCAGCTCCAGCTCTCTCCCATCTGTCTGAAGTCAACACACCACAGAGTAACTACACATGTTTGCTGAATCACTGTTCACAACAGCTAGACTACAGAATCAACCTAGGTGTATGCCCAGCTTTTGAAGCAATCCTGAGGACAGAAAAGGTCTGTCCTTCGGGCTTCCCAGCTCCTGTCTGGGAGTTATAATCCTTCTATACCTGAGGTTCTAGGGACTTGTCTAGTGCAGCGGTGGGGCAGAGGGGGGAAAGGAAACACCAGGAACATTGCACCGTGCTCAGGAGGCCAGAGCAAACAGTCACTCTTTATGCACACTTCTTCATTTCCCTATTCTGGGGAAATGGTGGGAACAGTTAATGTGTTATCATGAGGGGATATTGAGGGTGTTTTTCGTTGCCCCCCACTACATTCTTGTGCTGGGCAAGAGTAAAGACACTAAATTCAAACTTTGAATTCTACTTAGATCCATTTTCAACATCATGAACTTGGAAACTTGTGCTCCTAACTGGGAATAAAGTGACAAGGAACCTTTCTGATGACTTTCTTCTGGACATAAGGAAACTAGGAACTTAACAATGAGGATGTCAGCAAGCTCTGTGTCTGCAGTGTGCGTGTGTGGAGGGTTTGGATTTGATGGGGAAAAATGATTTCTGATCTGAAGGAAGTCTATCTCATCATTTAGCCAGGATCAAAGAATCTGCTCACTCTGTGGTCCCTTTCTTCCTGCTCTCAGTCCTGGATGGAAGGCAGCAATCTTTCCAAAGTGCACAGATAGTTCAGAATGGAGGTGTTCAATAGCAAGAGTGCTGTAACAGTGAGACAGAGGGGGACTCAGCTGCCCATTTTAAATACAAGGATCTAGTCTTCCACACCGTCTGGGGCTTCTACTGCATGTGTTATACCTCCCAGTGCAGATTTCTCCCAGCTGTGGACTCTGCCTGCAGACTGTCCATGGTTCTGAAGAAGGTAGACCATTCCATGTACACACACATCTGGAAAGATTGGTCTCCTGGCTTCCTTTCTCTTACTGTGGTGAAATACCCTGGCAAAAAGAGCACAGGGAGACATGGGTTATTTGCCTCACAGTTCTAGGTCACAGTCATCACTGTGGGGAAATCAAGGCAGGAACTTGAAGCATCGTGTCCACAGTGACAAGGAGAGAGAGAGAGAGAGAGAGAGAGAGAGAGAGAGAGAGAGAGAGAACACACGTGTCGTAGCTTGCCTTCTGCCAGCCTTCTCCTCTCTCCACTGTGCTGGGATTATAGACAGCTTTATGTGGGCTTTGGGTATCAAACTCTGACCCTTATTCTTGGAAGCGAGAACTTTATCCATCTCCCCTGTCCCCAAATCTGCAGTTTTAAGGAGCCCTCTGGCTGCCTGCCCTGTGTGTTAGGATGAGAGGTGCTGGATTAGAGAACCAAGCACATAATTTTACTTGACCTCTGGCTCTAATTCTTTATATTTTGCTCTAATTAAGCATTTTATTGCAATTAAAAAAATCTAAGCAAAAATTTCTACTCAGTTAAAGCCACACGTAGAGGAGCAGGCCTGGCGACCTTATCTTAACTGACTTCGCAGGAGAGCCCTGTGCTCTGAGCAGGGTCCTGTTTGAAGGTCTGGACCCCTACTGAGTATTTCCTGACTCTATCTTCTCCTCTTTAATGTGTCACACTGGGTTACATATGGCCATTTCCACACGAATATATGAATGTGCTTTGAACACACCCAACATTCCCTAACACTCCCCTTCTGTTAATCTCCTTCATTCCCTTACATAGTTTTGATTCATATAAACCCCAGGCCCACAAATGAGGGAAGACTGTATTTCTAAGACTGACTCAATTTACTTAACGCCACAGTCTCCCATTAGCCGTTTCCCTGTACTTTCAGGATACCTAAGCTATGGACCCACCCAGGTGTCCATCAATAGAGAAATGGATAAAGAAAATGTGGTTTGTCCACACTGTGGATTTTTTCTCCAGCTGTTTCTGGACTTTCTGAACACCATGAAACAGCCTCCCTCTTCCTCATGTGGAGTCATCTCTATTAATAGGTCAGATATCTATTTCACTGTGCACTGATACTCTTCCACCCACACTAAGAAACAGCAAGAGAGCAGACTTGAAATGGATAAAAAGACCCCCGGTACTTCCTGTTACTCACAAATACATTGATTTTAAGCAAGGGGACTGAGAGCTGTCGGTTTGTAATAGCAGCACCTTGAGATTTGCAGTAAGCAGGTCAACTAGGATGCTTAGTTCTTCTCTGGTTTTGTCATTGCTGTCTTTCTGTCCAAGATCATCAGGAAGGCAGGGTCCTGGAAGGTTAGGGTTGTCCCAGGGATCTGGGCAGGGAAGGGTTATTAGAAAAAACACTCCTAAGGATTAGAGGGATGTATAGCTGAAGTTTTCTCTGGTCCTGCCCAGCCCCATGGACCCTGCAGCTACTTGCAAAATAATCACTCAGAAGTTTATATTAATTAAAACTGCTGGGCCATTAGCTCAGGCCTATCACTGACTAGCTCTTACATTTAAACTCAGCCCATTTCTGTTCACCTATATGTTGCCACGTGTTCCGTGGCTTTACCTGTGTGCCGTTACATGCTGCTCCCTGGACGGTGGGCTGGTGTCTACTCTTCCTTCTTCCTGTCTCTGCCTTTGAATTTCCTGCCTGCCTCCAAGCTACCTTGCCATAGGCCAAACGGCTTTGTTAATCAACTAATCAGAGCAACACAAATTCACAGTGTACAGAAAGACATTCCCCCACCAGGGATGAGTACCTGGTTATTAGAAGAACCATTCCTAAGGATTAGAGGGATGAGTACCTGGAGGTATGGGGAAGATATCTGGTCCCTCAAGCCTGCTGTGGATTAAACGTGGAATGTCCACCATGGGCTCATGTGTTTGGACACTTACTCTCTGGTTGGTAGCTCTGTTTTGAAGGGTTGTGGAACCTTTAAGAGATGAAACCTTTCAGGAGGAAGAAGGTTACTGGGGAGCAGGCCTTGAGGTTTAATAACCAGAGTGCATCTTTGTCTGTTTTCTGATTCTTAACTGCACATGAAGTGTGACTTGCTACCCCATGCCTTCCCTGCCATGATGGACCATGCCTCCTCAAGCTAAAAGCAAACTAAAGGCTTCCTCTCTTAAGGGGTTTCTTGCCAGGTATTTGGTCCCAGGAAAGTAGCTAAGGTCAGGCCCCTAGGTTCAGGTCACACCGACCAGTCACAAGGGCCTTGCCTTAGTCATGGGGTAAGCACAGACTGAACATGGCTCTGGTCCCATGAAACAGATCTTAAAAGTAACTCTCCTACAGACCCAACTGTTTCCAAGCAACCTCACTTCATCTACCAGTAAAACCTCAAACAGAGACAAGGCCGGAGAGATGGCTCAGCAGATGAGGATGCTTGTTGGGTGACAAGTCTCCTGCTACCACAAAACCCACAGGAGGAGGCAACCACTGCTGAAAGTTGTGCTTTAACTTCCACGTGTGCACTGTGGCACACACTGCCCTGACAACACATTAGAAAATGTAATTAAAAATTAAACCAGAACATATATATATATATACACATATTATATTATAAATTTGTTATATACAAATATAGCAAAAGCAAATATATAAACCACCAAAAAGCAGCAACAAATGAAGCTGTGCCAATGAAGAGTTTCTCCTCCATGAAGCTGTGTGAAGACTTTTCCAGGTTCTGTAGAGCTGAAAGGACTCACAAGGGGCAGCCGTTGACTGAGGCTTCCAGGAGGACTGCTGGTTTATATCAGAGCAAGGAACCAGGGCTGGGGTTGAAGGTCAGGGGCAAGCTGCAGAAAGGAAAGGATGGTGGCACATGCCTCTAGTCTCAGTACTTGGCAGGGAGAGGCAGGTGGGTCTCTGTGGGTTTGTAACTTAAAAAGATGCATTTATATTAGCAATAACTTCATAGTAAGATATGCACTACCCAAACCCACTCAAGACTCAGGGAAACTGACTAACCCTGTATCTGTTTTCATTTTTCGAGATAGGGTTTCATGTAACCCAGGCTGGGATCCTCCTGCCTTCTCTTGCTGTGTGCTGAGATTGTAGGCCGAAGCACCATACCTAATGACAAAGTACTGAACTTCAAACTGAGGACCTAAGGCATGCCATTCCAGCATCCTACCAGCTGAGCCACCCTCCTCTTCCTATTTGGAAAGAGTATTTTCTTTTTCTTTTTTAAAAGATTTATTTGTTTGTTTGTTTGTTTATTATGTATATACTGTTCTGTTTGCATGTGTCCTCATTACAGATGTGGTTGCTGGGAATTGAACCCAGGACCTCTGGAAGAGCAGTCGGTGCTCTTAACCACTGAGCCATCTCTCTAGCCTGACAAGCATTTAGAGACGAGGCCACAATAATTCTGCACAGATTGTTTCAGAAAACAGGAGGAGTGTTCTGATTTCATTCCATGAGGCCACCATTCCGCATGCCAAAGGCTGGCGAGGAAACCACAGGCCGATAACTCTCAAGGGGATGGCTGAAAATGCTTTGAACAAAATGAGCAAATCTGGTCCAATAACTTATAAACTGGATAGGCTGTCATGGCTTGTGTTGTATTAGTTGGATATTATAAAAAAAAAATCAACCCATATGCTGAATATAGTTGTGCAGGCCCGTGATCCTCGAATCCTGGAGGCTGAAGCAGGAGGATCTTGAGATTAAGGATAGCCTGGGCTACAAAATGAGACCCAGTCTGAGGAAACAAAACCAAATCTAAATGAAAACCCAAACCAAACAAATCTAACCCATACAACTCATCATACTAAGAAACAAAGAGTGAAAAACATGTGATGATGTCAGTGAACATAAAAAACATTCCTTAGAACTGAACCTCATTCCATTCCTTAGAACCTAACCTCTGCGTGTTCCTTAGAAGCCAACCTTTGCACCCAATTGAAAAGACTTCCTGACAAAGAAAGGAAGGAATTTCTCCAGTCTAGCAGAAACAAGTGTCTGAAAACTTCCTCCTCCACAGCCAGAAACAGAATGTTCTCTTTAGAGCAGGAAGGACACAGGGCTGGCTCCTGCCTTGCTCAGTGCTAGAATGAGTCACTCTAATAAGGCAAGAGAAAGGGGAAAAAAAAGTCAAATTGGAAAGGAAACAAACAAACAAACAAACAAACAAACAAACAAACAAACCTGGCTCCACTTGAAGATAAGATGATATCTGTGAAAATCCAGGGAGATCTAAAAGTCACTTGGAACAGGTCACAGAGTTGTGCCCAGTTGTGGGGCAATGAGATCACCATACAGAATCTTGTCTCTCCATACACCAGCGAGGAGCCACTGTGGTTCAATGTGAAAGGTACCATTGGCAGCAACGTCAAAAAGTATGGAATGCTTATGGGTAAATCTGACTAAGGATTATTCACAGCAAACAATAAGATATGTGAAGTACATTACCAAATAATCAAGTAAACGCTTATGAACCAGGAGGCAAGAAAAAGCATTATGGTGCCAGTCCCTAGAGAGTGATCTGCAAATTCAAAATGTAGTCTCAACAAGAGATTTTTTTTTTTTGTGGGGGTGGTTAGTAGGGAAGAAATTGACCTGATGATTACGGAATTCATTTAGGATAATGACAAACATAAGAGTCAAAACAACCCCTTTTACACTACTTTTGTGTGTGTGTGTGTGTGTGTGTGTGTGTGTGTGTGTGTGTGTGTGTACATGCACATATGTACATCTGCATATGGAAGCCAGAGATTGATGTCAGGAATTATCCTCAATTCCTCTTCCACAATATTAATTTAGGCATGGTCTCTCAGTTATACCCAGAGCTCACCAATTTGGTTAGACTTGCTGGCCAGCTTGCTCTGGGGATCACATGCTCATTTATAGGGCTGGAATTCCAGGTGGGCTGCAATGCCCACCCAGCATTTATGTGGGTTCTGGGGATCTGAACTCTGGTCCTTACTCACTAAGCACTGAGCCTTCTACCCAGCTTGTAAAGCAAAATGGACAAAGTCAGAGGATTCACATTATCTGACTTTGAGACAGTCTGGCATTGGTGTTGAGGTATGTGGTGGTGTCAGTGGGGTGGGTGTGGGAAGAGCTATCTTTTCAGTGAGTGCTGCTCAGACAGTTGCAAATCTGTGTCCCATTAATGGACTCCAGTCTGAATCTTGGCATATCCACATCCCATCAACGGACTCCAGCCTGAATCTTTTGGCATATCCACATCCCATCAATGGACTCCAGCCTGAATCTTTTGGCATATCCACATCCCATCAATGGACTCCAGCCTGAATCTTTTGGCATATCTACATTCCAGCAATGGACTCCAGCCTGTGTCTTTTAGCATACCCATATCCCAGCAATGGACTCCAGCCTGTGTCTTTTAGCATACCCATATCCCAGCAATGGACTCCAGCCTGTGTCTTTTAGCATACCCATATCCCAGCAATAGACTCCAGCCTATATCTTGTGGTATACCCATATCCTAGCAATGGACTCTAGCTTGTATTTTGTGTCATAGACAGACATTCACTGTAAGATATCAGATATACAACCTGAATTGATAAACCTGGTAGGAGACACCAGAGAGGAATCTAGTTGACTTTGGGTTAGGCAAAGATTGTTCTGACATATCACTGTGATGATTTTAATGTGAAATGTCTCCCAGGCTGAGGTGTTGAGGGCTTGTCCCCAGCTCATGAGGCTATTTTGGAAGGTTCTAAAATCCTGAAGAGGTGAAGATTCACAGGAAGAAGTGGCTCATGAGGCCAGATCCTTGGGTGTAACAAGAGCTCCAATGGTTTCTCTCTCTCTCTCTCTCTCTCATATATATACATACATATATATATATATATATATATATATATATATATATATATACATACATACACACACACACACATATATATATATGTGTGTGTGTGTGTGTGTGTGTGTGTGTGTGTGTGTTAATATATATATGCTGTGGATATCGCTCTATGTAAATAAAGTTCTGATTGGCCAGTGGCCAGGCAGGAAGTATAGGCGGGACAAAGAGAAGAGAATTCTGGGAAGTAGAAGGCTGGAGGAGACACTGCCAGCCGCCGCCATGGAAAGCAACATGTAAAGACACTGGTAAGCCACAAGCCATGTGGCAAAGTATAGACTAACAGAAATGGGTTAATTTAAGATAAAAGAAGTAGATAAAAAGTAGCCTGCCATGGCCATACAGTTTGTAAGCAATATAAGTTTCTATGTGCTTTCTTGGTTGGGTCTGAGCTACTGTGATACTGGCGGGTAAGAGAGATTTGTCCTGACTATGGGCCAGGCAGGAAAACTCTAACTACATATACATATACATACATACATACATACATACATACATACATACATACATATATATATTAAGGGGTTCTATGGGAAAAACAGACTCACTGATATAAAATGAAGCAATATCATTGCCCCTTTGTCTTCCAGGGAAAGATGGGGAAAGCTCCAGGCCAGAACTGCGACCCCCCTCTCCCTTTTAATTGGTTCTGCAGGCAGGCAAGAAGCACCACTTCTATCTGGCCAGATAGTCCAAGGTCATGGATGGAGTGAATTCCCACTACACTTGGGGATGCCTTGTCTTTGTCTTGCCTCCCACCCCTCCCCCATCTGCTTTTTCTGCTTACTCTGAGGCGAAGAATCTATTCCACATGGCCTGACCTGCCACCATGATGTTCTGGCCAAGCTCATGGGGCTGAAGAACCCCTGGCTGACGGCTCTGCAGTCACAGGCCCCAAACTGTCAACCTTTCTCCCATCCAGTTGTCACTGCTGCACAATAGTAATGAATACAGGCATTGCCTTTGTTACCAGTCTATTGCTGTGACAAAACGCCATGCCCAAGGCAACCTATGATAGAAAGAATTCAATTGGACCTATGGTTTCAGAAAGGTGGAGTCTTTACAGTAGAGCATCGGCATGGCAGCAGGAATGGCAGAGGACTTACATCTCATTCTACAAGTAGGGGGCAAAGAGGGGACACACTGGGAATGGTGCAAATCTTTTGAAACTTCAAAGCCCACCCCCAGGGACACACCTCCTCCAAAAATGCGCCACCTCCTAATCCTTCCCAAACAGTTCCACCAACTGGAGACCAAGTGTTCAAGCATGTGAGCCTGTGGGGGCTGTTCTCATTCAGACCACCACAGGCGCCAAAAGCTAGATCCACTAAGACAAGTTAATTGAACTTTATCAGAGTATAAAACTTGGGTTTTTAAAGCTACATTTTCCAGAAAATGATCATTTAGACTGGGAGAAAGTATTTGTTCAATTTAAAATGGAAAGAGTTATATCCAGAATGAATAAAGAATTCCTCAAACTCACCTGTAGGAAAACCACAGATAAAACGATGATATGATGTTTGAGTAGACTCCATCCAATTAAATGTATGTGGCAAATAATCACAGAAAACATATTTACCACCATTAAAGAAGTACGAGCAGAGGCTGGTGATGCGGCTCAGTGGGTAAGTGTGCTTGCTGCTGAGTCTGACTTGCGTAGCTGAGGGAGAGAACAGCTCCTACAGGTTGTCCTCTGACCTCTATGAGAGCCACGTCACCCTCCCACAAAACAAATGTAAATGGAACCCAAACCACAGTGGGGGCCACTGTATATCTAGCAGAGGGACTAAGCCAGGAAAGCAGACCACACGCAGTGAGATCAAGGGTGAGCAGGACCTGAGACTCCCACAGGGATATCGATGGGTAATCCAGTAGTTTGTCAGTCTTTTAAGTTGGCTGAACATCACTCGACCAGGCTTTCTCGTTATTTAACTCTTGGAGTGGCAACTTAAGAGAAAGGAAAACATAAACCCAAACAAATGTGTGCATGAACCCAAATGTCCATCACCATGGGGACAGAGAAAACCAACTGTGGTGTGTGCCTGTGAAGGACTAGCATTCAGCAACGGGAATGAGGGGCTTTCACACAACATGCAGCAGTGTGCCCCACTCTGAAAGGCTTTGCTCTGAGTCAAAGGTGCCAGATTAAGAAGACTTCATACCACATCTTCCTCCTCTGGATATGAATTCCAAAAGTGCAAATGAACCCATAGTGACAGAAAAGCAGATCATGGTTGCCTAAAGCTGAGTGGAAGGAGAGATGGGGGGTTAAAAATAGGGTCAAATCCTGGAGTAGGCCAGCTGATAGAGTGCTTACTAGGCATGCACAAAGCCCTGGGTTCAATTCCCAGCACCACATGAACTCGATATGACAACACAGGCCTGTAATTCCAGCTTGGAAGGTGGAGGCAGAAAGATAAGAAGTTAAAAACCACCTGCAGCGACATAGGAAACTTGAAGCTAGCCTGGGTTACACGGGATTCTGTCTCCAAACACACTTTCAAAAAAGGTAGAAACCTAATACAAACAGTAGTACCAATTTGCATACATCAAATGGCTAAATAACCCCTTACCCTGAAAAAGAACTTAAATTTGATGTGGCCATGGGGGCATTGGAGGGGAGGGCATGCAGTCTGTGAGCTACTGTGATGAGTGGAGCAGGGTATTGAGGTATTTGAATCTTATGACATCAAATGTGGATAAGTGTGAATGGAGCCCATGAGCAAGCCTAAGGGATGGCGGCAGGAGGGAATGCCTGCACACGTCCATGTGTCTAATCTCAGCTAGTCACGGCTCTCTATTCACCCGGTGTTTCTTACAGATGCGATCATGCATGAAAAAATGCAAAATACATTCTGCTCAGATTGTTCCCCAGTGTGTCAGCTGAGGTGGAACAAATTCACATTCTTAGAACAAGGACCAATGCAGAGTTGATTGGCAGTGGGGAGGTACTTTGGAAGGAGTGCTGGCTGAAGGTCACTTCCAGCGGGGCTTCCTAAACTGTCAATGTGACCACTTTCTACCCCTCAGATTTTTGTAGAACATGGATAATATAATGTAGGTGTTGACTGATAATAATTCATAAAGAAATTTAAGACAGTTCTTTAGAATATGTATAATTTTACCATTTCTTAAAAACAAATACATTTGCATACTAATGAGATGGGTGTGCTTGTTTTACATACATAATCAAACTTTGACTGGATATTTATACTGCAGGACACAGATCATCTTCAATGTCTTTCATTCTGTGTGTGTGTGTGTGTGTGTGTGTGTGTGTGTGTGCGCGCGCACAGCCACACATGTGGAGGTCAGTTCTCTCTTCCCAGCCTGTGTATCCTGGGGGATCAACTCAGGCCATTAGCCTTGGCAGCAAGAACATTCACGCCCTTTTCCCTGTGAGTCATCTCCTTGCCACTTCCTCGGTGTCTCTCAAAGTTTATTCATACTTTGATTTTATAATCCTTAGCTCTGAGAATGCTGCTTTGAATACCTCCATGGTGGGAAATGGGGGAAGCATGTTTAGGTTTGATTCAGGAGCTTTGGGAATTCTATTCCAATCCCAAGACAAAATTAACATAATTTTTTTTTTTTTTTGAGACAGGGTTTCTCTGTCCTGGAACTTGCTCTGTAGCCCAGGCTGGCCTCGAACTCACAGAGATCCACCTGCCTCTGCCTCCCAAGTGCTGGAATTAAAGGCATGCACCACCACCGCCCGACCAACAAACAACAGTTTTTAAAATTAAACATTCAAATACAACCCCCCAATAGGCAAATTTGATATTTACGTGCTGAGGAGTGGTAAAAGGAAAATGTTAAAATTTCCAGAATTAAAAGACATTTCTATCTAGGCAGAAGCCTTTGCATGTGCAGTAAAACACCAGAGTAGCTAATGTGATATTCCAGAGTCTGAGCTGAGATACCTGGACAGATTGTGGTCTGAAAGCATGGTGCACAGTGGGCATGCAGTATGTTCAGAACCAAGGCTGAGGTGAAGTCTTGTGATGCAACACCGGTGAACACTGCCAGAAGCATGTCAGTTGTCAGGAGCAGCAGAGTTATAGTAAGAATTCAGCTGAATATGGTAAAGCTATACCTGGAAAAATCAAGGCATTCTTCCAGAGGAACCCAAATCTCAAGGATTATTTGGTGTTATTCAGCTTTTAATATATCAACTGTTTCCTACTATGAGTTTCATGTATGCTCATAACTTCCCCAAGAACTTTTAACAGTATATTTTACCTGAAATTCTTCTCAAGCATCCTAGGCCTAGGAGGCAGGTGAACTTAAGTGTATAGCTTTGTTTCTTGGCAAATGAAGCTCAGACCCTCATTCTCTCACAGCCCAAGAGGAATTCCAGAGCAATTGACTCAGAACAAAAGGTTTTTTTACATACCAGGTGCATTGTAGCTATGAAGCAGGTTTCCTAGCTCTGAGCAGAGTTGATGTTGAGTTCCTTTTGGTTGTTGTGTATTCAGAAACCTTTTACTACTGCCAATTTTTTTTTATGACCCCCCCCCTACTTTCAGTTACATAGCCCTCTATGAAGCTGATACCTGAAGTTTAAGAAACTGGGTGGAGGAGTGAGAAGGAGCTGTACCATGTCAGGAATGTCACACATACTACCTGCCTTTACCTTGCAAGTGTGAGCTAACTAATGTCTTCAAACCCACCGTTCTCTGTCACTATTGCTACAAGGGTGGCACTGGACATGTGGCTCATTCTGTGGTGGCTTTGAGTTGACCTGGCCTCTAAAGTCTGCTCTATGCCATAAGCCATCAAAAAAAAAATGGGACTGTCCAGGTGAGGACATATGAAAGGATGCTGGCTGCCCCAGAATCAGAGACCGCATGGAGACACACCACTCAGGATGCCATTTCAATTCCAGCCATCAATTAGAATCACAAGTGTCCCAGCCAGTTTGACTTCACATCCACTGTGTCCTAGTTCAGACCTGTAAGGTTAAAAAGCAAATGAAGTCTGAGAACAATGTTGTTAATTTAACCAACAGCTTGGTACTGGTTTGTTGAACATCTACTGTATATCAGGTACCAATTTTGATATAGGGAGCAGAAGAAGGCCTTGCTTCTGTGGAGTTTGTATTCTGTGGAAGAGTCAGACAAATGACTGCCAGGCTGTTTTCCCCAGGGGACATAATCAGAAACAAACCAACAATAACAATCAAAGCTCATGCTTCCCATTAAAAATACATCTCCCTTAATTTTCACAGAGCATCCTTGAAGGAGGTGAAAGGCCCTGACAGGACCTCTTGGTGGAAGCTAGCATTTAAAGAAAGAGGTTAGGGGATGTTTGTAGTCAATGGCTGAAGATCAGGGAAGGGCACAGCTACCTGGGGGTGGCCTGTGCTCAGAAACACAAGGTGTCTCTTGTACGTTAAAGGCTGGGGGAGCTCTGTAGACACCTGCAGTTCAATCAGATTCCTGAAATGCCCACCCCGTGGTCCTTAACTTGCTCCAAGCTTTCTTTGGGGATCTTGCCCCAGTTTCCCCTGTTCTAGAGAATGGTATGAGGAAGGGTTGAGCCAAGCACCCCACTTCTGCATAATCCCAGGCTACAGGCACACCACAGGTGGGATGTGCTGCAAGTACATGCTTATGAAGACTTCAGATTCCGTTGAGGTGGCAGGTTACACTGGATGGGATATAGGATGCACACAGGATGTGGGTCCTCCAAAGCTGCTGGATTGTCACTCAGGGGTGCAGTAGTCAGTGAGAGGTATCAACACAGTCCTACCCTCTTTTATTTGAGACATGGTCTCACATAGGTTTGGTTGGCTTCAAATTCACTCCATAGTGAGGATGACCTTTAATTTATGATCTTCCTGCTCTGCCCTTGGAACTCTGGGATTACATGTTCACATCACAATGCCAGGCATTGCACAAGGCACAGTACTCTACCCCGCACTCTAAATACTGTCCACTTTGGACCATGGATGTAGCCACCTTGTCAGTTCCTCAGCTTGTCTTGTTTCCTCAGACTGGAAGCTTCTGAGTCCTCATCCACATGAATCTCAACTGAACTGTGCTGCTCCAAAGCCTGAATGCTTAACCAGCCAAATGCTTCTAGTTTCTGGTCTTCACGCCTTATATATCTTTCTACTTTCTGCCATCAATCCCTGGGATTAAAGGCTGGATTTCTGGGATTAAAGGAGTGTGTCACCATGCCTGGCTGTTTCTAATGTGGCCTTGAACTCAGAGATCCAGAGGTATTTCTGTCTCTGAAATGCTAGGATTGAAGGTGTGTGCTACCACTGCCTATCCTCATGTTTAATATTGTGGCCGTCCTGTTCTCTGACCCCAGATAAGTTTATTAGCTTGCACAATATTTTGGGGAACACAATACCACCACACATGTCCTATCATATGAGGCCCCTGCTCTTCAGTGACTTTCTTTCAGCTCATTGCTAAGTATGTGTTTCTAGGCCCTGTGGGTTTAGGAGGCAACCTCAGCTTTGTCTTTATTATCTGTGGATAAGCCATTATATTTTACTAGGATTTTGTTTATTTTACTGAATATTAGGAATAATGAGAAGATCCCAACAGGCCAGGGTGAAATTTGAATAAGATAATATAGTTAGCTTATCAGGCTAACTTATCAACAGGCCTGGTACAAGCAATCAATGTGAGCTGATATCCCTGCCCCTGCCATTTAAGATATCATTTCTAAGGTGACCTAATATGGTGATGCTGGCACATGGACAAGTGCTAGCTCTGTCTCACAGGCTGACCTAGCAAAGTACATGTGAAGAGCTGTCCTGACCCAGTGGTGCCATTCTGAGCCCTTCTTTTGGGCCTGGGCACACTTAATCATGGATGCAGTGGCACAGATAACCTGAGCTCAGCCCGTCCTGTGTCAAGCATGGTGCTGGGGAAGTCATTCGCACCACAGAGAGGCCCTTGGCTCACCATCTCCTTGCTCACTGTGTACCTCATTCTCATTACTGCTGGAGTCTGGGCAGAGCTGGAGCAAGCTGGTCCTCATGGCCCATAGCCTGTGTTTGATGGAAGGGCCTTATATAAAACTTTAAGACTTAGTGCCTTTTTTTTCCCTACAGTAATGGGGATTGAACCCAGGGCCTTCTTTGTGCTAGGCAAGTGCTATTGAACTACACCTTGGTAATGCATTTTTTGAAATTTAAAATAAAAAATACAATGTTGGGGATTGAATCCAGGCCTGCAAGTTCCTCATCCTTTATTGGCCTTTATTGGCCACAACCCCAATCTTTATCTACTTTTTTGCTTTGAGATAGGGTCTCACTAAATTGTACAAGCTGGCCCTGAACTTGTGATTCTCCTGCTTTCGTCTTCAGGGTAGTTGGGATAACACGCCGGATCCACCAGGCCAGTGATGCGGTTACTGCAGGCAGCTCCTGGCTGTCACGCTGCTGAAGTGAGTGTAGGCATGAAGACAGGACACTTTAGAGGAAACAGACAGCTTGTTTGGAAAGGCCTTTCTTCGTGCACCATGGTACTTTATGCATAGGCTGGAGCACCAGAGTTGGTGCTGGGGCATCAGGAACATGCATGTGTTAAGGAACATATTTCCCTCTGTGGTCTCAAAGGTCTGTGCAGCAATCCTGGGCACACAAACACAGGTGCTGCTCTGCCTAAAAGCACTTCTAGGCCTGCCATCTACAGAGAGATCAAAGGGCTCTCAGCCAGCGAGTCATGACTGTCCACTTCCCTGTAGCTGCGGAAACTGAGCTGTCAGGCCAAGGAGATGAGGCTCCGCTTTGTTCTGGGGCTCTGCTCCCATAGACAACCAGTCTGGGTTATTTGTCATTAGTTCAGGAATGGGAAACTATTTATACCACCCTCCACCCCTCACCACCTTTACTAAGAGCATGTGCATGCACATGCGTGCGTGTTCACACACACACACACACACACACACACACACACACACACTCTTGTTGGAAAATAGGCAATGGCAGCTCTGCTCTGTTAGTTGTCTGTGTGTCCTAGGGACCTGTTTAGTAGGGTGGCTGAGCAGTGCTTAGCTGGGATGCCCACCTTGTCCTCTCTGGAGTCACAGCACCGTGTTCTGTGCCTCCACCCTCAAGCACTTCAAATGAAGGTCAAATTTAATGTCCTTTCTCCATGTTTCTTGGGATGTAAGATGAGGGCTGGGAAGAGGGCATGGTTAGCTGAGTACTTGCTGAACAAGTGTGAGGACCTCAGTTTGGTCCCCCAGAACCCACATAAAAAGCCAAACATGGTGGAGCGCACTTAAAACCCCAGTTCTGGGGAGGGAGAGACAAGAGGTGGATCCCTGGTGCTCACTGGCCAGCCAGCTTAGACAATTGGTGAGCTCCAGGTTTAGTGAGAGGCCTTGTCTCAAAAAACCAAGATGGTTGGGAGTGCTGTTCCTTTATTGGGGGCTGGCAAGATGGCTCAGGAGGTTCAGCCCTGGTGATCTGGGTTCAATGCCCAGAGTTCACAGGGTAGAAAGAGGGGACCTATTCCCAGAGTCCTTGGAGTGCCACACATGTGCGTGGCATTTGAGCATATGCACACATACACACAAAATAAATAAATGAATGTAATTAAAACTTTAAAAGCATGTAGCATGGATAGCTACTAGGAAACAACACTTGAATTTTCCCTCTGGCCACCATATACACGAGCCCACACATGAGCATATGTATGCTTGCACATAGATACCGTGAAGAAGAATTATTTTGTGGCCGAATGTGTTTGGGAAGTTCTGCAGCCTGTATTTCTTCCTTTTCTGTTGATACACAACTTCTGTGTGCATGTATATATTTATAACGTATTTAAAGGTTCTGAGCTGGCTTGGGGCCTAAATTCTATGAGCTTGGTTGAAGCTGGAGTATCTCCAGATTTATTTGAGTTCCTGAAAAATTGAAGGGAGTTTTGAGTTTCTTTCCCTTCCTTGGCATGTCAAAATGCACAGAGGCGAGAGACAGGGGGATGGATAAGGCAGATGGGCCTTGAGTGGCATCCTGAAACCGGGAGATGGACCACAAACAAAGGAAGCAAGGAGAAATGATAAACTGTGAGTCGTGCTGTAAAGAGGCAGCTGGGTAATATATATAGAGATAGACATCCATAAAACAGGGGTGGACTTTATGAGAGATGAGAGGACCACTCTGAGGAGGCGACTTTTAGTAAATCAGCATAGCTTGTAGTGGAGGCAGACATATGGAATGGGACATGAAGAGATGTGTGTGTGTGTGTGCGCGGTGTGTGTGTGTGTGTGTGTGTGTGTGTGTGTGTGTGTGTGTGTGTGTGCAAAGGCCCAGAGGCACTGATACCGTTGTGGAGTTCTAAGAGGTGTCTGAAGTACTGTGGCATATGCAGTTTGCCTCTGTGACCAGAGCAGCTCCTAAGATAGGAGTGGAAGGCATTAGACAGAGTCGGCAAGCAAGACTGCCCCTTCTCTTGTCAAGGGGACTCTAAACATGGTTCTTGTAAAAGATCTCTGCTCTGGGCAACCTCTGCTCCTGATGTCACCTCTGGCTTGGGAATAGGACTCTAGACTGTTGCTCCCTCACTTGGCAAAGGGTTGTCTCTGTGGCTCTCTGGGCCAAGCCCTCAGTACTCACTGAGGTGTGTGACCCGGACTCCCTCAAGGGCAATTAAAGAAACATTCACCTTCTCTGCTGGGTCTCAGACGTCTGTGAGATGTCACCTTGAGAAGCCCTGACCCACCCGCTAGCTTTGGAACTTGTAAGTGTTAGGCCTACATGGGAGGCACATGCTGCATGCACTAACCTATAGGTAGCCCAGGACTTGCCACACTTGACGAAATTCTCTGCAGCCATAGTGGTTATGTGCAGACATACCCCAGGTTGGCTGAGGTTGGTCCCTGGGACCCAAGAAGGAACTGAATTTTCTCTCTGTTTTTGAGACAGGGCCTCACTATGCATCTCAGACTGGCCTCGAATTCCTGATGTTCCTTTCTCTATTTCCCAGGCATTGGGATTACAGGTGCATGCCAACACATTCACTAGATGCACTATTAGCTTAGAGGAGGCTCCTGTAGTCAGGGGAATCTTTGGCTGAGGATATCAGGTGCAAAGAAAACTGAGTGGAGACCCTGCCCCTTTGTTGGGGAAAGCAGCATACCCCATTTCTGTTTGTAGCCTGTTGAATTATGCTCTCTCTTTATTTTTGTCTATATTAGATATACCTTAAAGGCCATGATTACCCACAATTTAGAGACCCTTTCTTTGTAGTCTAGTGTGGTTGTGAACCCCAAATTTGAAATATAGTGTACAGGATAAGAAATCCAGAAATGGACCTACTTATAAACTTTTAAAACCAAGAAGTGCAAAGCCACAGAATTACTGAGGGGCAAGGGGTCCTCTGTGGCTGGAGCTTACCCACAGGGTGAGGGAACTCATCTATATTTCTTCCTGGAGGTTGGCACAGTCCCAGCTCTGGAGGTTCCTAGGGCCTCAGGTCTGTCACTTGAAACAGAAACAAATTGCCCATGGCTCCTCCCCACCGATCAGATTTACCCACACAACCTTATGAAAGTGCTCCCTGGTGCTTGGCCATCTCTAGGTCATTCACCTGGCCCGTCCCTCCACTGGAAACTTTCTTACCAGCATCTAGTTTTGCCTGTATGCTCTTGGTTATTTTTTCTTCCTTACAGAAGTGGAAAACAGGTGAATTTGGGAGTTTATATAGCTGCAACACACATTTCTTCCTTTCCTCTGGCTGCTTGTATTTGCAATCTCCACACATCTTTGAAATATTAGCTCAAAAATCCCCTTTTTGTGCATGCTCTGATTTGCAGCCTTGGGATGACTCTCTCAAGTCTTGTGACGTGATGTACCTTTCACCCCAATACCTGGTGTTTTTAATTTATTTCTCTGTAGACTCCTAGCTCCAACAGGGTAGGAGCCTGGCCTCTAGTTTGCTTGTGACATAGGGCTATGAGGTCCAGCACAGCCCGAATTCTTGGTGCATGTGTAGAAAATGCTTATTGTACAAATGATTTTTCTATACCATCTACTTCAGTTTCTCTGCTCCAGTTTCCATCTCCAAATTTCAAGAGTCACACACATGCAATGTGTTCTTCATTTGGGGTGTACTGTATTGTGAGTCTTGTATCTGCCCTTAGCCTTCTATGTGTGAGATGCCTGTGAACTTCCCAGATACCCCAACCTTTGCCTTGCCTTCCCTGGGGATTAGCACTGTGAAAAAGTCCCACTTTCGTATTGGGATGAAAGGCCTGGGCCTCCACAGCCCTCTTCAAAAGCCCTTCCTTGTGTCTCAGACACAACAGGTGCTGGAGACAGGCCTGCATGGGCTTTGCCACTCTGTGGACATTTCTGGAAACAAGCAAAGCATTCCAGCTTAATTAGTTGGGAAAGAAAAGTACAAAGGAAACCCATTATGTGACTGTCAGGCCCTGCTGGACATCAGGGAAAGGATGACCGTATCTGGGTTTGAATGCATTTCCAATTTTAGTTTAATATTAGACCTTTGTAGATTATGTTTACCAAGAATAAGCCTTTATGCTCTTTGACCTATGGATTATCTGAAATTCGCTTATCTCAGTGAAGTACCTAGTGCTTTGCACTGGCCATCTGCTCCCTTCTTTGGGGAACTGGATTTGGGCTCACTTGTCTACTTTCAGGTACATTTTAGGAGAAATGTCTCAAAGAACCTGGGCTTGGTTTCTTTTGCAGCTTTGCTTTAGGGTGATGACCCTGGAATTAATGAGATTTTTTTTCTTCCAAGGGTGTCATTGTCCATTGAGAAATTGAGTTCACTTGCTGGCACTCTTGGCTTTTGTTGCCTGTTCCTTCCTTAGTGAACCTAAGCATCCTGCACAGTGCTGAAGGTGCTGCAGGAGGGATCACTGCCCTGTGCTCTGAAATCCTTATAGTCATTTCATCTTTAGCTCAAAGGCAAGAGTCTCTCTGGGCTGGTAGCAAAGTTAGAGTGACCATTCAGTGGCCAGGACAAAGACCGATGTGATGGAACCCATTTATTTCTGCTCTATCTGAGTTGATTTCCGAGGACATCAACTGTGGCAAAGCATGGTAATGGATGGTCAGTGGTGATCTGTCAAGTTGGGCCTGGAGCTGCCAGCAATTCCAGTCAGAAGCCAAGACATCTGCCTGAGAGAGCTGCCTTCCTCCTAGATTGTGGCATTGTCAGGGTCAGGACCACATGAATGCACTTATTGGTCTTGTCGCCCAAGTCTCTGATTGTTCTGTGACCTCAGGGATTTGATTGTAGATGTGTGTGTCAAGGTTACCAGGAAACCCCAAGGGTCCCTAGAGCCATTTTCCAGGATTAGCAGGGGAGGAGGAGACAGGTAGATAGCAAAGCTAGTTTTGGAATGGGGGAGGGGTCACACACCCTGGCAACCACTGGCCTCAGTTTTCCAGGACACATATTATGGATAAAATATGAAATGACCCCTACAGGCACATGTGTTGCATGCTTGGTTCCCATCTGGTGGAGCTATTTTAGGACATTTTAGAATCTTATTGAGTGAGATCTACCTGCAAGGAGTAGGCCCTTGTGGGTATATCCCCGGTGCTTCCTGTCTTGCTTTCTGCTTCCTGTCATCCATGGAATGAGTACCTTCCCTTTGCCACAGGCTCCAGCCACTTGTCACAGTGTTTTTCTCTAAAGCAAGAGCCCAGTGACTGCATCAGAAGCCCTACTCCCTTATGTTCCTCTTAGGAATATGACCGCTCCAACAGAGAGGAGCCAGCAGAGCATACAATGGTGTCTCCTAGATTTGCTCACCAATGGTGTCTCACCAGAAGGCCATCTTCTCCAGTTCCTTGTACAGGGAGGAGGTAAGATGTCCCAGCTACTGACAAAACATCTGAAAGAGTGAGGCAGCGGCCTCTGCCTCTCCAAAACTGGGATTGCACACATGTATGGACACACTGAGCTCTCTGCTGTTAATGTGGACTCTAGGGATGAGCTTGGTCCTATGTCTGCATGGCAAACACTTTACCAACTGCATCAGTCCCTCCCTCTCCTATAGTTTATTCCTTCTTAAATAACAGCTTTACCATGGTACAGCTCATGTGCCAGTGCATTCTTTCAGTATGCTGTTCAATGGTTTCTGTAACACCCCAGCTGTGCAGCCGTTTCCACAATCAGCTTTAGATCATCACCCCAGAAGGATCCTTGAGCCTTTGATGACCAACTTCTGCTTTCCCATTTCTCCCAGCTCCTGGCAACTGCTTCTCTGCCTTCTCTTTCTTTTCATCTTTTCTCCATCAGTGGCACTAGACAATGAGCTATGTGGTCAGAACCACGCCAGCTTTATCCAGTGCTACAAGTACCGAGACAGACTTGTAAACAACAGTGTAGGGTCAGCAGCCTCTCTGCCTTCTCCTGGGCTATGTTTGTATTTCTTCCTGATGAATTGACTTTCTGGGTCCCTTCTTGGGCTACATTGTTTGTGAAGTCTAATAAGTGATAACAATAGCTGTGTGTGTGCATATGCATACGTGAGTGTGTCTCATGTGTGTGTGCATCTCTCTCTCTCTCTCTCTCTCTCTCTCTCTCTCTCTCTCTTTCTCTCTCTCTGTGTGTGTACATGCATATAGAAGTCAGAGGACAACCTTGGCATCATTGCTTAGGTGCTAGTTGCCATGGTTTTTGAGACATGGTCTTCCTATTACCTAGTGGTCACTGAGCACATTAGACTGGTCAGGGAGGGCTGGGACCTGCTTGTCTTCCTCTCCCCAGCACAGGTACTACAAAATAGGCCAGCATGCCTTGCTTTTTTAAAAATGTGAGTTCTAAGGATCATCTACTGCATATCACTTCTTTTTTTTCTTTTTTTAAAATTTATTATATTTGTGTTTTAATTTTACACCTCAGCCATGGGTTCCCCTGTCCTCCCCCCTCCCGCCCCCGCCCCCACCTTCCCCTCATCCCTTCCCCTCCATTCCCATCTCCTCCAGGGCCAAGACTCCCCTGGGGATTCATTTAAACCTGGTGGACTCAGTACAGGCAGGTCCAGTCCCCTTCTTCCAGGCTGAGCAAAGTGTCCCTGTGTAAGCCCAAGGTTCCAAACAGCCAGCTCATGCACTAAGGACAGGCCCTGGTCCCACAGCCTGGGTGCCTCCCAAACAGTTCAAGCTATTCAATTGTCTCACTTACCCAGAGGGCTTGATCCAGCTGGGGGCTCCACAGCCTTTGGTTCATAATTCGTGTGCTTCCATTCATTTGGCTATTTGTCCCTGTGCCTCTCCAATCTTGGTCTCAACAATTCACGCTCTTATAGTTCCTCCTCTTTCTTGACAATTGGACTCCTGGAGCTCCACCTGGGGCCTGGCTGAGGATCTCTGCATCCACTTCCATCAGTTATTGGATGAGAGTTCCAGCATGACCATTAGGGTGTTTGGCCATCTGATCACCAGACTAGGTCAGATCAGGCTTTCTCTTGACCATTGCTAGCAGTCTACAGAGGATGTATCATTGTGGATTTCTGGGGACCTCTCCAGCACTTTGCCTATTCCTGTTCTCATGTGGTCATCATTTATCATGGTCTGTTATTCCTTGTTCTCCCTTTCTGTTCTTGATCCAGCTGGGATCTCCTGCTCCCCTAAGCTTTCTTTACCTCAAACCTTGCCCTTCATTACTCCCACTGTTGTCCAGGTTGTTCATGTAGATCTCATCCATTTCTCTGTCATAGGGCGATCCCTGTGTCTTTCCTAGGGCCCTATTTTCTAGGTAGCCTCCCTGGAGTTATGTAGAAGTCTAGTCATCTTTGTTTTACATCTAGTATCCTACTATGAGTGAGTATATACCATGTTTGTCCTTCTGAGTCTGGGTTACTTCACTCAGGATGATTTTTTTCTAGATCCATCCATTTGCCTGCAAACCTCATGATGTCATTGTTTTTCTCTGCTGAGTAGTACTCCATTGTGTATATGTACCATATTTTCTTTATCCATTCTTTAGTTGAAGGGCAGCTAGGTTGTTTCCAGGTTCTGGCTATTACAAATAATGCTGATATGAACATAGCTGAGCAAATGCCCTTGTGGATTGACGGCCTATCTCGCAATAGGTTCTTACCATGGACCCGGCTGACTGTGGACTGAAACCCATATATCCCTATCAGGCATGTCCAACATTTTGTGACACAATGTTGTCATCTTCAGAGTTGACACTATAAAACTACACACCTGAGTTTTAAAAAGCCCCACACTTCATGATGTGTACGTATGTTTATGATGTTGTGTTAGGCTACATGAAGGCCGTGGCCCATGAGCTGAACATCTTCAAGGCCAAGCCAATCTCTCCTCCTTTCAGTTATCAGACATTCTGTCACAACAAGAGATCAAGTAGCACAAAAGGTCCCTCTGAATATTAGTTTTTGGGGAGGTAGATTTCCTCATGTCGGTTGATTTTTCTTATACCTTGGCCCATTTCCCAAAGATGGAAGAAATGGAAGAACAAAAATGATATTGACCACGCTAAGGATGAGCCATGTGGATTTTTCTAGAGTGCTTTGAAATGGTTTACTGTTTATGTTGAGCCTTAGAGATGCTTTTAAATGAGCCACAAGACAATTCACTGCCGATGCTCACATCGACTCACTTCTTTCTTGTGTATTTAATCAAATCGCCCATAATAAATTAGCAACGATTCATTTGGACACGGAATACCAAGTTGTTCTCCTAAGTGACCTGGATTGATTTCCACATGTCGCTATTCATCAGGATGAAGTGGCTTCACCAGCCAGGAGTCCAAACACCCAAACACATTTCTGTTCTGTCGCATTACCAGCAGACAGCATTTGGATTTCTGCCTGAGCTGGTGAGTCTCACAATTAGTTGGACTGAAAATGCCAAACAAAGGCTTTCAGATAGATCAGTGTTCCCAGAACAGAGCAGTCTCGGGAGAAAGCGAAGGAAGCAAATTGGAGCTGGAGCCAGGGTAGGAAGGCAAGGCATCTAGTTGTACCACAAGCCTCTTGCCTGTGGCTGTGTGAGTGTATGTATCATTCTGGAGTGGTTGGGTGGGTGTGGTATATTTGTAAATTAGGGGTTGGTTAATGATAAGGACACATTAAATCTCCACAAGGCACTGACCTCTCTTCTAAATGTAAAACAAGTTCTAATATCGTTTCTACCCAGGATGTAAGCAATCACTAGTCTCATTTTCTAGGCAGGGAACTGAGGCATCCAAGAGTGGCTCAGAGCCACACAGAGGTAGCAGTGGAGAATCCTTTGGTCCAGAGTTTTGTGGGAAGAGCAGAGCTGATCGATAAGGTTGGTGGCTGGTGAGGGGGACAGCAGACATGTCAAGGGAATGCCAAGTTCTCAGTGAAAAGCCAAAGGCTCTGTAGGTGGAGATGAAATCCCTGTTGCCATTACAATCACTCTCCGCTGTTGGCACCCCATCTTCCTCCCACCTCTATTAATGTTGTCTCCACCGTCATCCTCAGACCAATGAGATCATACTGTTACTGTCATCACCATAGTCTTGTCGCCTTTGGCAACATTGTTTTCACCATGGCCATCTTCCGTACAGTCATCATCCTGTCCATGAGCCTCCCCATCACGGCCACGATCACCATCACCCTTATCATCTTCACCATCGGTCTCTACCATCATCACCAATACAATTTCATCATTGTTACCATCGCTACTCTAGTCCTTGTAACTGCCATCAACATGGTCTCCACTGTTACCACCTTTTCTAGTCACCACCTCCACTGTGAGCCCCAGGATCACAGCTATGATCGATGTGATCATTGTCACTCTCATCATCTTAAGGATATGGCCCCTACCATCGCTGTAATCAACAATATAATTATATCATCATTTCATCACCGTCACCCTCATCACCTCCATCAACATCGTCTCCATCATCACTACAATTGCCATCCCTGTCAGAGCCCCAGCATCACCACCATCATTGATACCTTTACCCTCTTCTTGCTCACCATTTCCACCATCACATGTGATGACTGAGGCTGGTGCACCATGTGCCTCACCCTGCACACTGTATCCATTACCTTCTCAGTCCACACAAAGCTCTTGCTGTGAATAGCTTTTCAGATACATCATTTATTTATTTATTTATTTATCCATCCATCTATTTTCCCATCTATTTATTTATTTATTTATTTATTTATCTATCTATTTATTTATTTATTCATTCATTTATTTATTTATTTATTGCGAGGCAGGGTTTCTCTGTGTAGCTTTGCGCCTTTCCTGGAACTCACTTGGTAGTCTGGGCTGGCCTCAAACTCCGCCTGGCTCTGTCTCCCAAGTGCTGGGATTAAAGGCGTGCACTACTACCACATGGCTCAGATACATCTTAAGCTGAGGAAACTAAGGATTCAAGAAACCAAGTCATTTGCTCAGGATTTCAGACTGTAAGGAAAAGTCTGGACTTGGAACCCCATGTCCTCATTATGGCATGAATATTCTTTTATTTCTTTAGATAGAGTGTCATTGTGCTGCTCAAGCTGCCCTTAAACTCACAATCTTCCTTAGCCTTTCATGTTTTGGGATCACGGGAATGTGCGACCCACACTCATCTTCTCTGTTTACTTCCCTGACCTGGATCTCTCTCCTCTCTCCTCTCTCTCTCTCTCTCTCTCTCTCTCTCTCTCTCTCTCTCTGTGTGTGTGTGTGTGTGTGTGTGTGTGTGTGTGTGTGTGTGTATGTAACAGAGCAGAGTGGGGTTTACTGGCTGATCAATGAGCCCCAATAATCTACCTCACTAATGATGGAATTACAAGTCCAGCATGCCTGACTATTTGGCCATTTTCTAAATGTGGGTTCTGGGGATTGAACTCAGGTCCTCAGGCTTGAGCGGAAAACACTTTACCCATTGAGCCACTGCCAGAGCCCAGTCCTGCCTCTTTTTCTTTGGTTGGCTTGGGTTCACTTCATTGTGTCCCCTCCACCAGAAGATCCCAGTAAAAAGACAGTAATGCCAGTCATATTGCAGCTGTCACAGAGGTTAAGCTCTGTGAGAGAGGTTTGGTGGTTAAGTGGAATGATCCACATGAGGAGTAGTTTAAATTTATCAGCCTTTTCATAGCGCCACATGCGGTGACCTTCACAGAGGAGCATTTCAGAAGGTGTGCAGATACAAACCAGGCCACAGCCTTGGTGGGCTCCCTCACACACCCAGCTTCATGAAAACTCCTGGGGCCCATTCACTCCACTGTATTCTTTCTTTTATTCTCCTTCCAAACCAATGGGCTTGCATTTCACCTAGCTTTTTCAAAGCATGTATTCTGGGAGATTGAATGTGGTCCTTAGGCTGATCAGCAAGCACTTCAACAACTGAGTTATTTCCCCTCCCTCTTTCCCTCCCTTCCATCTTTCCTCCCTCCCTCCCTCTTTCCATACTCTTTCTCTCAATCTCTTCTTTCTCAGGATCCCATGTAGTCAAGGCTGGTCTTGAACTCTTTTTTTTTTTCTTTTTGAGACAGGGTTTCTTCCTGTTGTTTTGGAGCCTGTCCTGAACTCTCTTTGTAGCCCAGGCTGGCCTTGAACTCATAGAGATCCACCTGGCTCTGCCTCCTGAGTGCTGGGATTAATGGTGTGTACCACTGCCACCTGACATTAGTCTTAAACTTTTGATCTTCCTGTCTCAACCTTGCAAATGCTGGGATGAGAGCTGTACACTGTGCCAGGCTCCAAAGTGCTTTTCCAGCAGAGTGTTCACAAAAGTAAACATAGCAGTTGAGCCTCTGGACCTTCTGCATTCTACTTTGTGGATGGAGTTTTTGGTATTGCCACAGTTAGCGGTTTGAGACAGACAATCTCTTGTCATCGTTACTGCATGTTGCTAGATGCTGGACAGTGTCTCTCCTCTCTGCTCTGTAGAAGTTAGTGGTACCCCTTCCCAGTCATAACAGCCATATTCTACTGTGACATTGCCACATTGTCCCCAGGAGTCAAGATCATGGGTGGGAATGAGTGTTTTGGCATTAGAAGAGGCAACCTATAAAATAGCACCACAATGAAATTCTAGCTGGGGGTGGGACCTAGATCTCCAGGGTGGGGCTAATAGAATTACAGGGGAGGGGACCCGAGGAGCCTCACAGAGGATGACATTTGTGACATGGACAGGAAGGGCTAGAGAGACTAGGTAGATTGACATATGCCAGGGAAGGGGCGTGGGACACTGTGGGTGAGGACTGGAGCACAGAGAGAGCATGGGAGTGTTGGGAGGAAGCTGGCAGGCACTGAAGGGTATTCAGCAGAAGAAAGGCTAGTCCTGCTGCAATGGAAACAGAGCCATACAGGCCAAGGGAAGGTGTAGGGAGGATCATTAGGCATTTGTCATAACAATACTCATCTAGTCTAGGGTGGAAGGAACGGCAGGGTTGAGAAGTGGGGGATCCTTATTATGCACTGAGGACCATGCTGTAACATAAATCATACCAGGAACTTGTCACGAACTGCTTGTGCCTGTTGAAAGTGGACTCTGGGAGTAAGGAGGATATCCCAAGCTTATTGCAAGTGTCCTCCAAGGCTCACTGTCCTGTGAGACTGGCCCCTGGCCTGCCACAGGGAGAAAGAAAAACAGTAGACAGCTAAGGGCGTGAAAAAAACATGGCACTTTGAGAGCAGCTAGATGGTAAGCCATTTCCAACAGGGGTTTCTATTATCCATCCTGTAGCATAAAAATGCTTGCAGGGAATAAGAAGCTGGAAGCTCATCCAGGAGAGGACTGAGGACATTCCACTGTCCTTGGAGACCTTGGTCAGGAGCTCCAGCATGGCTGTTCTGGGGGCTTCCCCAGCTATTACTGCTGGGTGTTATAAGTGCCCAGTTTGATGATGTTTTGCTTCTTGCTGTTCGTTCTTTGGCTTGGGAGCCTTATCTGAAGGGAAATGCTCTGCCTGAAACCCTCTCTCCTGGTAACTCCAGCAGCCTCAATGGAGCTGCCCCAGTGGGTTTCTGCTGGATGTTGTAAGTGCCTGACTTGATGATGTTTTATTATTTGCAGCTTGCTACTCATTCTTTTACTTTTGCTTGCTGTGGTGGTTTGAAAGAAAATGGCTCCCAAAGGAAGTAGCACTATTAGGTGTAGCTTCGTTGTAGTAGGTGTAGCCTTGTTGGAGGAAGTATGTCACTGTGAGGGTATATTTTGGGGTCTCCTATGCTCAAGCTACTCCCAGAGAGATAATTCACTTCCCGTTGCCTGCAAGTCAAGATGTAAGGAATCTCAGATCCTTCTCCAGTACCATGTCTGACTGCATGCCGCCATGTCCCACCATGATGTGGACTGAACCTCTGAAAATGTAAGTAGCCACCCCAATGAAATGCTTTCCTTTAGAAGAGTTGCTGTGGTAATGGTGGCTCTTCACAGCAATCGAAACCCAAAGTAAGACACTTGCTACATACCTAATAAACGCACTCAGTTGAAACCGGAGTCACTCATCCTCTCAACAGAATGCATGCTGGGAGAACTCATTGATGGGTGAGAGATGGGCTGAGGGAAGGAGAGGGGTGCCAGGTGACTTGGAGGCATTTGGTGTGAGCACAGCCAGAGGGTATGCCTAGAGTGCTTTCATAGGCAGGTGGTTGACACGCTAACCTCCTGCCTGGCCTGGCTGAGATGGTGGGTCCCTCAAAGTCATTCCGCACTTCCTGTGGCAGGTGCTTGATGAAATTCTGAGGCCATCAAGCTCTTTTTGCCTGTCTCCAGTTACAGAAAGTGAGTCTTAACAAGTCATTTTGTATGGTTGAACCACTCCATGATGCCATTGGTAGTGGAGGTGATGATGATGATGACCTTGTTGTACTGGAGTTTTTAACCTTCCTGTTCTCCGGGCAGGCTTGCATCTTCATTCTGGCCCATCTGGTGCATCCACATAGCAGCTTTTATTTTACAACTTCAGAACATCACACTTACTTGGTGATCACTCCTCTGACTTCCCCAGCCGTCAATCTTCCTGCCTCTGTGCTCCAGTTTTCAGGGGCTGAAAGAAAACACATGAAAGCTGTTGCTTAATTTTCTCACTTTGCTAGACAAGATTGGCTCTGGGGGAAGAACCTTCAGGAAGCTACAGGTGAGTTGGAGAGATGGAAGCGGAGCCTCTGTTGTGCCCAGAGGGTGTGTTTCAAGCTCGCTGCTTCACAGACATGGTGCTGAGTGGGTTCTGGCTCCGTCCTCTCACTAGGCAGATTGCAAGTGGCCATGACAGCAACTCTCCCTTGTGCTTTAGTGGCCTTCTGTGAGCAATTCCACATTAGGGTTACTGGGTGGTCATGGAGGCCTGCTTGTTTTATTCAGCATAATTATGAAGAAATACCCTTAATTATTCTTTCTGAATACTCTGGTTTTTTTTGTGGTGTATGTATGGGGAAGGGTGCATGCACATGTGTATATTGTGAATGTGTCTGTGTGCAAACATACCAAGGGCAGAGAAGGATGCTGGGTGTTCTCTATCATGTTCTGTCTTATTCCCTGGGAGACAGGTTCTCTCACTGGACCTGAAGCTTGCTGTTTCAGGTAGGTTGACTAGTGAGGCCCCCAGAACCTGCCTTTCTCCATCTCTCAGTGCTGGAGTTTTGGACATTGACAGCCATGGGTTTATTACATGCTTGCTAGGGATTCAAACTCAGGCCTCATGCTTGCAGACCTAGCATTCTGGCCCATTGATCCATCTCCCTAACCATTATTCTGTTTCTTAGTTCTAATTTTGAGATACCAGGTACCAAGGAATGAATGAATCTAGGGGAAACATTATCATCACCATCATTTTTATTATCATCACCATCATAATCATCACCACCATCATAATCATCACCACCATCATAATCATCACCACCATTATGATCATCACTGTCATCATAATCATCACCACCATCATAATCATCTCCACTACTGTCATCCCCATTGTGGTGGTTTGAATGAGCATCTCTCCTATACATTCATATATTTGAATACTTGGTCCCTGGTTGGTGGAACTGTTTGAGAAGGATCATGTTGGAGGAGGTGTGTCACTGGGGGTAGACTTTGAGCTTTCAAGACTCACACCATTCCCAGTGTCTTTTTTCTGTCCTATGGCTGTGGATCAAGATGTGGGCTCTCAGCTGTTGCTTTGCTCTGCCATCATGGATTCTAACTCTCTGAGACTGTAAGTCCAAATAAATACCTTCTTTTATAAGTTGCCTTGGCCATGGTGTTGTTCAAAGCAACAGAAAAGAAACAAAGACAAACATCATTGTCATTTTATCACTGTCATCATGGGCAGTACCAGACAGCTACATGTGCTGTGTGACCAAGTTCCTCACATGTTCAGTCTCATATGAGCATCCTACATGCTGTGTACTAGGCAGTTATAGCTTGTCTCATTTTAAGGAGGGAACACATACTCGGGGCTCGGAAACTTGCACTTCCTGCCAAGAGTCACGAAAGACCCTTCTGAAAGTAGTCATTTCTCATACTCTGTTCTGGGGTGACTTTACACAGCTGATGTTACTCCTCTCAGAGGGGGACACCTCCAAGGCATGCAGAACAGGTAGAAATGCCATATTGTGTGGACCCACTGTGAGGCAAGTCATCCATCAGGCTTCACCAGGCTGACACCCTCCCTGTGAACTGAGGAGTGAGAACCTTGTCTGTCTTTAGCACAGGTTGCAACCTCCCTTGGGCTGGAACAACTGCCCAGAAGTTGTGCTGCCAAGTTGCTCAATTTCTTCTCACTTACAAAGAATAATAGCATTGAAAGCCATCGGAAGGTGAAGTTCACAGCAGAGAGGCTGCCATGTTTGCATTTTGCTGAGGTGGGGGTCTTCTCCTGTGGTTGGAGAAGGATGGAGGACCCCAGAAGCATCTTTGGATGGAGCCCTGTTGAGATGTGCTTCAATCTTGTCCCTCCTTTTCTATCAATTCCAAAGCCTGTGTCCACTAAGCATCCTTTTAAAAAGTCAAAAGCAAACAGGGTCCCACCCTCAAGGGCTACTTTTCCTTCATCTGTCAGTCCTTAGAATTGCTTAGTAAATGTGTGGTGATTTCCAGATGATTCTATAATGATGTGCATGTGGGCAACCTTTTCCCAGGGTGTGGAGGCTGTTTGGCATTCATAAGCAGTAGGTGACTTGGGAATGTCAGTTTCTGGATGGAGAGTGTCCATCTGCCAACTTACCATCTTCTGGCCTTCTTGCATTTTTGTTACAGAGATCTCCATCAAAGCCTGTGTCTGAAAGGTACTCCTTCTGGGTGGCTGAGCCTGTGAGCTGCTGCTCAATGGGGAAGCAGAGCTCCAGCATTTTAAGAGGGCAGGGGACAAGATACAGTGCATCCAAGTACTTCCAAATGGAGTCAACCCCAGCAAGGGATCTTGTAGAGGTGTTATTGGTTGGATGGAGGGGAGCTATTAAATTCCAAGAGTGGCTTGTTATGGCACTTGGGCCAGATTAAAGAGGAGCTAAGCCTGGTATCCATTAGGAGTCACTTCAGAGGCTGACAGCCTTGTGCTGACGTTGCCCTCTCCACTTCCTCCCCCATCTCCACATTTTCTGAAGAAAGATACTGTTCTGAGATAAATGATTCTAAGCTTCTCCCCTCACCCCACTTCACTGTATGAATGTATGTATGTATGTATGTATGTATGTATGTATGTATGTATGTATGTATGATGTGGGTATGGGTGAATGTTGTGTATGTGGAGGCCAGAGCATTCCCTGGTTTCATCCCTCAGTTGTATGATTTTTGAGCAGGGTCACTGAGACATGAATTTCACTGATTTTGCTAGACTTCCTGGCCACTAAACCCCAGGGATCCATCTATCTCGACATCCCCAAGTGTCGTAGTGTTTCTATTACTATTATAAAACACCATGACCAAATTCAACTTGAGAGGCATACTGGCTGGTTTGTGTGTCAACTTGACACAAGCTAGAGTCATCAGAGAGGAAGGAGCCCCAGCTGAGGAAATGCCTCCATGAGATCCAGTTGTAAAGCATTTTCTCAATTAGTGATTATTGGAGAGGGTCCAGCCCATGGTGGGTGGTTCCATCCCTGAGATGGGTTCTATAAGAAAGCAGGCTGAGCAAGCCAGGGGAAGCAAGCCAGTAAGCAGCTCTCTCTCCATGGCCTCTGCATCAGCTCCTGCTTCTAGGATCCCACCCTGTTTGAGTTCCTGTCCTAACTTCAGTAATGAACAGAAATGTGGAAGTTTAAGCCAAATAAACCTTCCCCTACAACTTGCATTTTGGTCTTGGAATTCTGTCGCAGCAATAGAAACCCTCCCACAGACAGGAAGAAAGGGTTTGTTTCACATTACTGTTACACCTCACAGTCTGTCACTGAGGAAAGTGAGGGCAGGAACTCAGCAGGAACCTGGAGGCAGGAGCTGATGTAGAGGCCATGGAGGGGTGCTGCTTACTAGCTTGCTCCTCAGTGCTTGCTCAGCCTGATTTTTTATAGACCCTAGGATCACCTGCCCAGGGGTTGCACTGGCCACAAGGAGCTGGGACCCTCCCATATCAATTATTAATAAAGAAAATGCACCACAGGCTTACCCACAGGCCAATCTGGTGGGGGCATTTTCTTCAATTGAGATTCCCTCTTCCAGAATGACTCCAGCTTGTGCCATGTTGACATAAAACTACCAACACACCAGGGCTGGACTATAGGCATGTGCCACCATCCCTGGCTTTCATGTAGGTGCTGGGGGTTGAACTCAGGTCTTCATGCTTGCACAATAAACAGTTTATGGACTGTGCTATCTTCCCAGCACCTTGTCTTTCTTAACCAAACAATCCTAGGAACCCTGGAATGATGTCTTTATATCTAACTATGCATTTCACGTGGTTAAAGAAAAGTCTTCTCAGATAAAAGCATGGGTAGTTACGTTGTGAGACTGGGAAGCAGCCAATTCCAGATGTTTTGTGCTGACTTTATAGCTAATGGTACCATTTCTATGAAGAGTGGGGTATCCCTTCTGGCTGGGGAGGAGTTAGGGAGGCCCAGTTCTGTTTTGAGGGTGGATTCACCTCCTCCCTCAAACATGATTAATGTTAAATCACAAAGTGGCTTTGGCAGCTGGCATTTCATGGGGAAATGGAGCCTTACCTACGTCCATATCATAGCAGCCTGAGCCCTGCAGTAATCTCTGACACCAGGTGGAGCAGCCTGCCCTCAGGGGCCACCCAGTACCTGCCTGAACAGAAAGTGAGCATGCCGTGAGAGCTTTGGCCACCATCCTGCCACTCTACAACCTCCCTTGGCCAGGTGTGGTTCAGAATTCATCCTTTCAGACTACATGTCATGTGACACCCCCCCCCCCCATGCATCTCATGCAGAATTCTGGGACAGTATCCTGTAATCAAACAGCATCCCTATCCCTGCAAAAAAAAAAAAGCCCGTTATTCACAGACTAGGGCAAATAATCATTAGGGTGAAATAACATGGCTGTCCTTAGGAACAACTCAGTGGAACATTAGAGGTTTCTTTTAGTTTTACCTAAAAAAGGGCCTCAGATGGGACCAGGGAAATGAGGCCAAGTCACATTTAGAGAGAAAATTTCAAAGCTGGGCACAGTGCTGTGTGCTTGTCAAGTTCCAGAGGTTGATACTTTGAGGCAGGAGGATTGCTTGAGCCTGGGAATTCAAGACTAGCCTGGGCTCTGTTTGAAAAGAAAGAGAATAAAACAGGGCTTGGGTAGACTTAAGTGGAGGAGTGTGTCCTAGCATGTGCAAGGCCCTAGGGAAGAGGTTTCCATCCCTGTTGCCCCGAACAGTTAAACATTTAGATTGGCAAAGAGGTTTGGGGTGGGGTGTGTGACTATAATTTCTGATGTTTTTCCTAAGGAAAGGATTCACTTGCCCTCACTTGCAAAAACTACTATTTTGGTTTCTGTTTTTTCCTTTTAATAACCAAATTTTACTTGTGTGTGTGTGTGTGTGTGTGTGTGTGTGTGTGTGTGTGTGTGTGTGTGTAGAGCAAGATCAAGCAAGAGAGGGAATGAGGAAGGAAGAATAGAAGATTGATCTTACCTGCTGCATCCTTCCTACAATCCAAGAAGGACCTTGGACCCTGAACCCCATGAGGAAAACCCCGCCTGCCGTCTGACATTTCTGAGTTTATTGGTTGGCATGAAAGAATCTTCAGTTCCAATCCAGGCAGTGTGGCCAGGAGACCAGGTGTATCCTACAAGTGCCCTGCAGTGGGGCTCCCCACACACAGGCAGCCTTATTGTTTTATTAATATCCCACTGACAGCTGGTAGTTCTGAGCCCTTTCAAAGTTCTCTAGAAATCAAACGGATCCCGAGAGCCTGTCTGTGAAGCAGTGATAATGAGCCTTGTAGGCAATCCAGGTCAAATAGAGACAAAAATCAAGATCAAACTCTCCACAGGGCTCCGTGGTCAGGTCCCTGCAATGCCTGTGCTCCAAGTGCATGATACCACCACATCTGGGGTTTTCCAGCAGGGTCAAAGCTGGCCCCATAATCTTAACCAATAAGCTTTCCCCAGAGGTTTCTGACTTGGTGAATAGCCTGTGGCTGCTGATTTGGGGATACCCCAATCATCCTCTGGACTCCTCTGGTCCCAGGCTATCAGCCCCCATTCCTCATACCCCTTCCCTCTACCTCCCTAGGACCCTTGGTCCTTGAATTCCCCCTCTTACCACCTTCCATCCACTACACCCCTGAAATGCAGTGTCTCCCCAGCTTATCCCATGACAGAGTCATCTTCACAGAGCTCCTTTGCTTCCTGAAATACCAAGGCTTGTACTCAAGATATTTCCTTGGAGCACCTTGGATATCTCTCATGGCTTTTAAAAACCTACTAATTTTAGTCAGGGTCTCATTTAGAGGCTGGCCTTGAACTCCCTATATGGCAAAGGATGGCCACAAGCTTCAGGCCCTCATGTTTCTACCTTCCTAGTGCTGGGAACCAACCTGTACCACCACATCCAGTTTATGTGGTGCCAGAGATGGTACTCAGGGCCCTGTGAGTGCTAGGCAAGCACCCTCCCAACTGAGTAATATCCGAGTCTTTCATAGGACTCTTAGTCTATGATAACTACCTGCTAGTGCCGTAACTAGTGTGTGGCACCTCTACAGAACCCCGTGAGTCCCTGTCGGACAGAACCCATGCCTGCTTCCTCCCTAGCTGCCTAGCTTGGCTTTCACATGGTCACAACACTGGGAGAATGCCAGCCCCTTATTGGGCTGGAACTGACCAGGCAGATCATGATGACATCTCTGTCTCTTCTCTGGGTTCCTCTGGCCAGCTGGCTGATTCCACTCTGGTCCAAGAGCAGGCTTAGGACTGCTGGGTGATTTAAGGAAATCATCTGTGGCTGGGGGGCCTTGCTTATGCTGTGTGGCGTGGGTGAGTGCCCATCAGGCAGAGGAGCTGCCCGTGGATGGGGAGCAGTCTTCCTGCTGCTGTCTGCTCTTCTCCCTCTTCACCGGGGAGACTTGGGTGCTTCTGATGCCAGGCCACCAGCTTGGCACACGCTGGCCAGAGCCACTCCTGCAGTGGTGAGCTTTCTTCTCCTGCCCATGCTGCTTCTGTACTTCCTTTTTTTCTGGTGAGAGGGGTCACCATCTGCTTCCTGTGACTTTAGGCTCCCCACCTATGCATCTTTAGGGAGAAGACTGACATTACCTTCCTTTGCTTGCCTAGACCCTGGCTCTGCACATAGGCAGGGGATGGGTAGGCAGGCTCCTCTCCTCAAATTTAATTAAAGACGCACTGATGGGACTGGCGCAGAGGACATCTGAGCCTTGAGCAGCTGTGGAACAGATGGTGGTATGTGTTTGTCATAACCCATGTGCTAATCCTCTTTCCCCAATGTCAGGGTTGAATCGGGGATGTCCACAGGGGATAAGGACAGCCCAGAGGCTTTCCTGGGGCAGGCTGACACAACACGGGCACTTCCCTTTAACTCAGTACCTTGGGGAAGGCCAGCACACAAGGAGGTATGTATGACAGGGTCTTTCTTTCGATTCTCCTGTCTCAGCCTCTGTGTGTTTGAATTACAGGCATATGATACTCTACCCGGGACAGGTCTTCAATGATCTGGAGTAGTTCATCTGTCATTCTGGGTATGAAACACCCACATTCACAGCCATAACACATTGTACTTGATAGGGTGGAAGGTACAGCAAAGAGGCTACCTCTCATCTATTTCCTACTAACATACACATCTGCTTTAAAGTCATGCCAGTTTAGACGGAAGACTTTGAATGTTCTGGACTCTACATGGCAAGGCCCAGTGGCAAGGCAGGCTGAGGATGTGGGCCAGGGAGAGTTCTTGATTAACGTGCCCCAAGTCTTGGGTTCTGTCTGAAGCTCTGCATAAAACCAGATGTGGTGGTGCACAGCTGTGATTCCAGCACTTGGAAGGAGCAGGGCTTTAAGGTCAACATCAGGTTTACAGTAAGTTTGAAGCCAATCTTGCCTATATTAGACTCTATCTTAACAAAATGCAAGCCAGAAAATGGACACACAGACTCCACATGTATGAGGATGAATAATTCACTTGTCTAATTACATATACACGTTATACTTGGGAACTCTGTTTTAGCTGTGGGGGTTAGAACCACATAGCACTTATGGGACATGGACAGGACACACAAGTCCACTGGGAGATGGTTATCCAGTTGGTAATTATGTAAACAGCCTGTCTTAGCTAGGGTTTTATTGCCGTGAAGGGACACCGTGACCACAGCAACTCTTATAAAGGAGAACATTTAATTAGGGTGGTTATAGATTCAGAGGTTTAGTCCATTATCATCATGGTGGAACATGACAGCATGCAGGCAGACATGGTGCTGGAGAAGGAGCTGAGAGTCCTACATCTTGATCCACAGGCAGCAGAAGGAAAAACTGTCACACTGGCCGAACTTGAGCTTATAAGCCCTCAAAACCCGCTTCCACAGTGACACACTTCCTCCAACAAGACCACATCTCCTAATGGTGCCACTCGCAATGAGCCAAGCATTCTCATATGAGTCTGTTCCTATTCAAACCACCACCCAGCCCACACTCATCCATCATCATAGCTTTAGGAGATATCACAGGGCTGGTAGGCAGACTGCTGCAAGAGCTGTCCCAGCCATTCCTTGTACCAGGAGTGGTGCATCAGGGAAGGCTCCAGGAGGTGGTGCTGGTCACACTCTGACCTGCAGCATGTGGAGGAGTTCAGCCTCCCAGGGTGAGTGACAGCTGCTCTGAGGAGCAAGAAGAGAGGCCACGTAGTTAGGGTGCATGGCAGGGAAAGCGGTGAGGAAGGTGAAGATGGAGTGAGTGTAGTACTGGCCATGTGCAAGGCCTGTGGCTCAAGACAGAAGTTTGGGTGTTAGGAACAACATGGAGGTTCTGTGGGGCAAAGGGGTGTTCCTGGTGTCAGCAAAGGGGTTGTGAGTGTCTGTGAGTGTGGGGCTAAGACATATGGTAGGGATTGTGTTGAGACAGCAGCTGTTCCAAACAGAAGGCAGCTTCTGGCTGCAGTTGTTCGACACCAGATCCACATTCAAGCCTGTAATTATTTGACAGAAGCTGGGCCATCGGGAATACTCATCCTACAATGGCCTGAGTATTAGGAGCCCCTCCACCTGCTGTATTATGGGAAGTAGGGTTGAGTCTGGCCCAGGAGCCAGGGATTTGTGTGCACAGACTTCTGGAACAAATCCAGTCAAAGAGGAGCCCGATGCAGCTTCACAAAATGAGGGTGTCCCCTGACCCGGATGGCACTGGATGGCAGCAGGCATCGGCATTGGTTCTTGTGCACTGAAGAGCTGATGTGTGATTACTATTAAGGGTGGGGAGACCAGTCAGAGAGGTCAAACGACCCCCTGAGATCATGCAGTGAAGCAAGGGCTGAGCTGAGATCACAACCCAGGCTTGCCTGGATCTAAAACTCCTGGTCTTCTCCCTATCCCTGGTGAGTCACAGCTGGGGAATTTTCTAGAAGAGACAGTTTTCAGTGTGCCCCAAGTGCAGAGGAAGGAAGACACACACCAGTCATTCAGACTCTATCCCTGAGAAGCTGTGTGTCTCAAGCCTGTCTGGGCCTCAGTTGTGAGTGAAAGAGAGTGACAGTGTCGATGGCGTTACCCACCGACACTCCTGGGCATGAGACGCTCGCCTCAGACCTACACACATTCACTTGTCAGGCCTCACAGCAGCCTTCGAGGATGGTTTCCTACTCTTGTCCTTGTTTAACAGATGGGTACAGGCTCGATCTTGTGGAGAGTCGCCACCAACACCATGAGTAAGATGGCAGCAGCTGTTGGAGGACAGTGTTCTACAACAGAGAAGCTATTGGATTGGCAAACCACCTTTCCGACGAGGGGTTTGTGCTTAGATGTTGATGACATGCTTAGATGCTTACTCGCCATCCAGCAATACAGAGATGCCCAAAGATGACGCCGGCAAAGGGTCCAAACAGGCATCTCTTCTAAGAAGATGCACATGAGGTGCCTAGAGACAGCACAACGGGGAAGAGGATCTTTTCTTAGTCACCAGGGAAAGGCAAATGAAAGCCACAGAGGGATCCACAGCCAAGCATGGGCACCAACAGACTGGAAAGTCAAGTCATAGCATGTGTGGGTGAGAGGGTGGGGCAACCAGGTCCCTTGTGGCCAGTCTTCAGGCATGATGGCAAGCTACAGCCTAGCAACTCCTCCCACAACAGGTGACAGTGACGCACACCTAGGAGAGATGACAAGGAGTCCCTAGGACCACTGAGGCATGAATGTTATTCATGAGACTCAGAGGCTAGAAACACCCTAGGAGTCTGTCCACAGGTCAGGGGATAAACAAGAGGTGGGTTGTTGCACTCAGGGAGTTTTTCAGCTACAAAGCACAATGGAGGCCTGGTGAGGTGACTGTAGGTGAAAGTACTCACCACCAGGACCAAGGACCTGGGTTTGATCTCCGGGATAAACATGGTGGAAGTTGTCCTTTGGTCTCCGTGCATACACCTTGACACATACTCCGTACTCCCACATAAAATGGTGGGGGCCAAACAAATGAGAGGTTGGGGTGTGACTCAGGTAAGTTGCCTTGCAAACTCCATGCACCATGAGTTTTCCAGCACCCATGTTAGCAAAAAGCCAGGAATGGGGGCTAGGTCTTCTACTTCCAGTTCTGGGGAGATAGAGACAGGAGGATCCCTGGAGCTCACTAGCCAGGCAGCCTAACCTAGCCAGGGAGCCCTAGATCCCAGTGGGAGACTGTCTCAGAAAGCAAGATGGTGGGCCCCTGAGGAATGATATCTTAGGTTGATCTTTGCCCTTGCCCACCCATGCATGCCCAGAAGTATGCACCTACACACATAGCCAGGGAGCTTAGAACAGCTGAAGCTCTGGCTCATGCCATAATCCAATGAACTTGGAAAACATACTGAACACAAGTATCCAGAAATGGAGATTCTCACTACTTACAGAAAATGCAGATCACTCGTGTCCATGGCAACAGAATATGGATGGGGGTCCAGGCTGGGTGAAAGCAATGGGATGGAGTCCTTTCAGGGGGAAACAATAGCTGTATTCACCACTGTCTGGTAACATACCAAAGAACCTCACTCTTAAGTGGGTGTCAGGAGTTAAAATTTCAATCTAAGGATCTTTGAAGAAGTTGACTGGGAATCATAGCACAGAGCTGAGTGCCCTCCCTCTGACATTTGTCTTCCACTTAATGAGGGACACAGCCAGTGTCCTACCAATGCTGAGTGCCCCCCCTTTCCATCAGAGCCCTGGGCACCTCTGCTGGGAAAGCCCCAGTGTCAGTACTGTAAGATGTGTGCTCCATGTGTCCACCGTTGGGGGACCTCAGGCCCCAGCACATCCCTATGGAAACCGTGAGTAATGGTCTATAGGGCAGAGGGCTGCTGGTGTGTGTTAGTGAGAGAGATGGGGGCCAGTGTGATTGGAGAAATGACCCTCTGGCTGTGAGGTGGAGCTGGACTGTGGCGTACTCAAAGTGGAGTTGAGGAGACCTTGCAGAAGCCATTGTGGTGGCATTGAACTGAGTTTAGAGGTTAGTATAGAGAGTCCAAGTGAGACAGATGTGTCACAGGTAGTGTGGGAGAGGCTGCTGATTGGACGGGTGGACGGGAATGCAGAATCAGCTCTGGGAGAATGGAAATCTCAAGGGTGCTTTGGGCTGTTGCAGTCCCCTGTGGACACCTGAGTCACTGTGGATGATCTACTGCACACCCAGCTGGGGCAGTGGTCAGAGGACACAGGACTGGGACAGTGCAGAGGACTAGAAGGAGCCACTTTGTTGTAGAAAATGCCATGAGAAAGCTTTCCCTTCTTGGGTAGACCTGCCCTGAGTAGCTGCTGCTCCAGTGTGTGAGCCTCATCACTGGTGTGAAGGGTCAAGGAAGGAAGCACAATGTGCCCTAGACACACCTTTCTTCCTCACTGTGGGTAAGGGTAAGTGTCTTGTGGCTGTGAACAGCTACCAACAACCGAGTTCCAGGTCTAGGCCCTTCTACACTGGGCAACCTTGAGTAAATCACTCTACCTCTCTGAGTCCAGTCTATTCACAAAATAAAGATAATGCTGGTTGCAATAGCATGGGATTGAGACAGAAGGATCAGTAGCTTAAGGCCAGCCTGGACTACAAAGCAAGGCCCTGTCTCAAAACAAAACAAAGCAAAACAAATCAAAACAAAAAGCAGAAACGAAGAAGAGGATGAAGAGAAGGAGGAGGAAGAAGAGAAGGAGGAGGAGGAGAAGGAGGAGGAGGAGAAAGAGGAGGAGGAGGAGGAGGAGGAGGAGGAGGAGGAGGAGGAGGAGGAGGAGGAGGAGGAGGAGGGCGAGGACATCCTCCCAGAGGCTCCACCACCACCTAACTGCACCATCCTGAGGACTAATCTTGTAATGACATGGGGTAGGAGACCCAAACCACATCACCACCATATACACAGTACCATAGAGAGCTACATAAACATGGCTGTCAGGGACAGTTCCCTGAGCTGGCTGACACATGACAGATTCCACAATGGATTGGCTTGCATAGCACTGCAGAATCATCCAGTCCTCATTGCATCTTCAGTAATTACACTTGCTAACTTGAAGGCTCAGAGAGGTTGATTAACTTTCCAGGAGTCATCTGCTGTCTGGTGGCCCTGTGGCTCTCCTCCTGCCCTGCCTGGGCCTGCAGAGGGTCACTTTACTGGGTCTCATTAACCCTGTCCACCCTGAGCTCACACTCTGGATGAATGGGCCATGAGGTCAGCATCTCCCCTGGCATGACCCCACCTGACATGAGACCCACATTCTCATCTGCGTCTGCTTCTTGAAGCTGTAGACGACAGTGTAGTGTTCCTGAGGAGCCTGCGTGTGATGGGAAGGGCAGCAGGTGTTATTCAGGCTAAATTGACCTTGAAATTGATTTCTTTATTTTATGACTTACTGAGAGGAGATTAACACTTTTTTTTTCTTTCTGCAGTCTGAAACAATTTACATGGTAATAGAAGACACAGTCAGTCAAATGAATTGCTGGAAGTGGTCCTGATCCAGGGGAGAACTCAGAGCACAGGCACGTTGATTTCTTCACTCGGAGAAAGGCCAGGAATTTAACATCTGTGAATAGGAGCTAAATTTAATCTCCTGTCTTCAAAGCAGAGGGGCAAGGAGTGTTCCGTGGTACCTGCTTGGCATTTTCAGAGTTGTAGAAGGATGAGAGCAGCCTGGGGTCCTTACTACAGCTTGATTAGAGACAAGCATGTGATTACAGGCAACATGAAGACAGGCATAGTACACTGACTGCCTCTCTGCTGGGCATGGGCACGGGATAGGCAGTGATATCTTAGGGGTGGTGTTTAGGGTTAATTGACACTTGACAAAAATCTATCTGGAGTTGAACCTTGGGGGATGACTGTGTGGGGTTATTTTGATTATATTATCAAATACATCAACTACATGGAATCAGATGGGAAGACCTGCCCTCTGTGGGCAGCACCATTCCCTAGTTAGGCCCCTGGACTTTGTAAGTGGAGACAGGGAGCTGAGCAGTAGTATGCATTCTCTGCTCTCTGCTTCCTGATTGTAGATGCAAGGGTTGCTTCAAACTCTTGCTCCCCTGATTTCCCTGCCATGGTCATTGGTATCTCAAATGATGAGCCAGAACACTTTCTCCCTTGAGAAGTTTTTGTTAGGGTGTTTTATCCTAACAGCAGGAAAAGTAACTGAAGTTCTGGGTGACTAGCTATGCCTGGATGGGGATACTGAGGAAGTGTGTGCTGAAGACTGCCTGTCTTGGCTTAACGCTGGGGTCCTCCCTCTGCCCTCATGTGACTTCCTGTCAGTTGGTGTGTTAGCTGGATTGGATCAGTAGCACCTCAGGTTATTTCTATCTCACAGTAAAATGCAGCAGTCTATTAGTACTGTCTACCCTGGGAGTAGGTGGGGGAGTGGTAGTGTGTGTATCCTTTCTTTACATTCCCCTTGAAAGTTGGTGAGCTGTTTCTGCATCCAGTCCTCATGACTGAACTCCAAAGAAATTCTAAAATTTCACCCATTATGTGAGATCATTTAAATTTTTCACTTCAAAATTTCAGTAAACGGAATCCGTACTCAGAGTGTTCTGGCCAGTGTTGTCATTATGGGTCCCTAGGATTCACTGACTAGCCAACCTAGACACATCTCTGAGCGCCAGTTCTAGAGAGAGACACGGTTTCCAAAAAAATAAGGTGGACAAAAATTATAGGCTCTTTACTTTTGTATTTGTCGTTTTCATTAACGAACTGCATCATCAGGTAAAAAGTTGGCTCAGTACCCATCTCCACGCTGATCTAGTCTTCCCACAAATAAAAAAGAAATTAAGACAGACAAACATGTTGTCACTGATATGTCCAGAGAGTAAAACTCAAGTGCTGTAAAGGCGGAATGACTTCCTCCCTCTCACAAATGCTTACACTTAGCTCTCTTTCCAGTGTCAGCCATTTGTCCAAGTCTGTGTTTTCCTGTCTGCCTTCTGGAGAGTTCCGTATATCCACTGGAAGCACACTCTTCCTCCAGACAGTGAGCAGCTGAGGATGCTGTGCACGCCGGGCATTGATCACTGTCCCCTGGTGCCCCTGTTGACCCCCTGGCCGTCTTTGCTGCACTTGCCTGCGTTTGCTTGGACTTGAGCGGGGGAAGATGTGTTGCTGTTCTCAGAATGTTGTCATCACGCGATGGCTTCCCTAGTGAAGGTCGTTTTGCACACGGGCAGATCTCAACCATGGGAGCTTCAAGACATGGAATCCCAAGTCCAGACATTAGTAGAATTCCACTATGGCTTAGAATATGCTTCCCTCTGTGCCCATGACTCCCACTTTGCCAACTTTTATCTGTGTCAGTCTTAGTCTAAGTGGGACAGGGTGTGTGTGTGTGTGTGTGTGTGTGTGTGTGTGTGTGTGTGTGTGAAGAGATGGTTCACATAGTGCTCTTGTAGAGGGCCTGAGTGTGGTTCTCAGCATAGGCGTTGGGTAGCTTATGACTGCCTGTAACTTCAGCTCCAGGGGACCTGAGGCTTCTGGCCTTTGTTGACAGCTGCATTCACATTCACATAACCAAACACAGACATCCTCATCATTAAAATTAAAATAAAGCATTAAAAGTTATACATTTTGTATTTGTAATAGAGAATATCTATTACATATTGCATTTTGTTTTGTTTTGTGTTTTGAGACAGGATCTCACTCTGTGGTCTGGCTAGCCTAGAACTCAATATGGTGATCAGATGACTTTGAAATTTCATCAATTCTCCTACTTCAGCCCCTCAACTACAGGGAATATTTGTGTGCCACCACACCCAGCAACATACTATCTTTTCTTTTGTTCTAAGCAAAGTCAAGGAGTTCAGTGAGTAAGCCTGTGCCAATTCACCTGCTTGGTTAACTTCTGAGGGACTCTGCTGGTCTTTGACGTGGATGAGTAGGTTGTAATCTTTTCATTTTATCCCTTGCCTTGCATTTCCTATGGTGTTCTTTTTCATCTATAACATTCTTTGTGTGACTTTTGGTGGTGGTGGTGGTGGTGGTATGTGTGTATGTGTGTGTGTGTGTGTGTGTGTGTGTGTGTGTGTACTCAGCTATATGTTCACTGTGAGCATGTTCACTGTGTTCATGTGTTCACCTGTGTGTGTTCACATGTATGTTAATCCTGTGTGTGTTCACCCAGTGTATATATTCCCCTGTGTGTGCTCACCAGTTGTGTGTGTGTGTGTGTGTGTGTGTGTGTGTGTGTGTGTAGGTCAGAGGTCAACACTAGGTGTCTCTATCACTCTCCACTTATTTTTTGAGACAAGGTCTCTCAGTGAACCTGAGTTCACTACTTTATCTAGACTGGCTGGCTGGTAAGCCTTGGGGATCTTCCTGTCTACATCTTTATATCCTCAGCACTGAGACTGTTGATGTATGTTACCACTTGCAGATTTTACAGGAGTCCTAAGAATCTGAACCTGGGTCCTCTGTGTAGGAGATTTAAAACATTTTAAGACTTTGGGTTTGGAGATACAGTGAGAAAGGCCTTCTGTCCTCTGAGAAGATGGCAATTTATGTAACTGGACTGAAAAGTGCTATAGTCAGTCTCAGCACTGGGATTTTACTTTATTTTTTTGTTTCAGATTAATGCAGCCTGTTGGATACCGGCTCCAAAGGCTGCAGACAGGGTTCAAAGAAAAAGGCCACAGTGTAGCAAAACTTAACTTAGGACTTTTCTATCTGAGGGGTATTTTCCATGAATGCAATAAGTTCACATACAAGCTGTTCGGGTCATGTTCTTTATTCTTCTAATTCTATTTTTTTTCTCAAGTTCTAGTTCTAAGTTCTGATTCTTTCTCCATGATTCCTTCTTCCTCTTTCTTTGTTATGTCTTTTTTTATACATAATTCCAATGAAAAGCAATAAAAAGCTACATTTTGAGGGTCATAGTGCATTCCTTTGAGCAAATGATAAGGAGCAGAGCCATTTACCATGGCAATACATAGGTGGAGATGTGGTGTTTGACACTTTCCCAGATAGTGGCATTAAAAGTGTCCCAAACCTAAAATATATTCTCTTGTCCTGTGTGTAACCCCAGAGCATAAGGAGGGAAGCTTGTAACTTGCAAGGACAGACCACCTTCCATAACCCTGGCTGTCCGTGAAACCTTTCCCACACACAGCTGTTTCTCTCTGGACTTGTTTAATTGTTACTTTTCTGTTATCCATATAAGTTTCAGAATATAAACATAAACAGTTAGTTAGTTGAGCCCTGAATCTTTGTACCATAAACTAAAATTAGAAGTTTGTGCAGAGTGTTAATTGCTAAGGAATTTAATAAGGAGTGGCCACTGGTCTCTGTTATCAGCCAGGCCTGGCTAGAGAAACTGGCATCGGATTTTAGGTTGCTTTGTGTTAATAACCTTGGTTAGACATCTGTGACTTTGTCCTTGTTCATATCTGTAAAGTTTTAATTTACGATCCATTTACAGAGATATTCTATAAGGTGATAAATGAGCTAATTGTGTGTAGCTTGTCTTTAAGCTGAGAAGATACTGTTGTCAGCCTGAGATAATGACAAAAAACAGGGCCTAAGTGCCTTATAGTACCTGTGGAATAAAGATATAACTATGAAATGTACCCTAGTATATTTTCCATACATCAAAATTATACAGCTTAATGAGAAGTCATCTTCCTGACCATCCACAGATATATGTGCCCATAAGATTGAGATGCAATCAATCACAAGGTTACATATACATATCTTATGAGAGTACATATTACAGTGCAGGTATTGGGGAGATACCATAGTTGTTTCTGCACATGTGAAATTACAGACAGAAGCAACAGTTTCCAGAGTGGGTAGTCCAGTAAGCCTTGCTTGAACGGGGTTATCCTCCATCAGAGAATTGTTTATCTGGTGGGTTGACATCTGAATTATCAATTGCTATCTTCTTGTGTCATGGCCTGCAACAGCTCATGACATCAGATGACACTCTCCAAGATATTCTAGAAACCTGTGTCCCCTGTGGTGATCTCCACACTCACCCCATTCCCCATCTCCTCCTTTCTCTCTATCTTCTTCATCCAGATCTGCTAGGATGGTTACTTCTGTGGGGTCAGTATATTTTGGGGTACAGTGGGCCCAGGGATTCTGGCACACATTCCGAGTAGTTGATACCGTTTGTCCTTCATAATATTGGTCCCTGTAGACATATAATTTTTGCCCTTAGTCAGGAGGTTTGGGCCTTATGCCATCATCAGGGCTAACCATCCCCCAGCACTCCACTGTACCATGCCTTTTATCCTGGTCTTTCAGGTAATTTTCTGTAGAGAATGTTATCTCAGTGCTGAGCAACTTCTGTGGAGCTGACTCTGGTTCCTTGAGACAGCAACTTCAATGTCTTTCTATACTCTCCATGTTTACACTGACTTGTCCTCCTGCCTGTGACGTACAGCTTCTGTAAGCTGTAAACCAAGGCAGAAGGGGGGGATTCCCAAGGTGGGATTGGAGAATGGAGAAGCAGCATAGAGCACAGGGGAGGGTGGAAAGTAGGAAACCATTGGGCTTTGAATTCAGAGCTAAGATGGGGAGCTGAATGGAATCAAGAGACCCAGGGTCTCAAGAAGACTTGTTAGAAGGTTCTAGGGAGTACTCACACACATGCAGGTGAGCACACACATAGAGTAAAAATACAGGTGTGTAGTGCCAGGAGCACCAGATGATTGGGGGACAGTAGTTTCTTTGCTGGGGATTTGGGGAACAGAGAGGGACAGAAGGAGACAGCTATGATTTTGGTTCTCTGTCATTGGATTTTCCTATGACCAACATCTAGTGCAAAAATGGAAAACAACTGGCAGTGTGGGAACCATTGGTGTGTTTGCAGAGCCAGCCATCTCCGGAACTCAGAGGCTGGGTGCTAGGTAGAAGGCAATGTATGTCATTTCTCTCCTGTGCCTCTCTATGGTTTTTCGTCTCCAGGCTTGACTGTCTCTCACGTGAAGACACACATAGAGTTGCTTCTTGTGGAAAGCACTGTAGATGTTCTGTTCAGAATGCACTTAACACAGCATTTCGGGTACTCTATGCAGCGAGCACTTGGTATACAGCACTTCTGGTATTCCATGAAGCAAGTGCTTGTCACATAGCACTGTAGGTGATCCATGCAGAGTGTTTAACAGCATTGCAGGTGCTCTGGATTGAGAGCACTTAGCACACAGCACTGTGGGTACTCTGTACACGTGGGATGCTGTTGGGCAAGCTGATGGTATGGTGACTCCACCCAAGCAACAAACAGTTGGGCATGGCTCCATTGACCCTTACCCCAGCCTAAGATGGACTGTTTATACTGCAAGAGGAATCTAGATCAGCTTTCTGACAGTGAAGTTAGGAGAGCCATAGATACAATTTTAATTTTTCCAGTAGATACATTAAAAAGTAAATAGAAACAGATGAAATTAATTGTAATCATAAATTTAAATTTCTATACTCATAATATATTTATGTTTTTAAACAGTTTTTATATATTATTAAAAATTATTCTAACATGTAATTGATAGAGAAATATTAATGAGATATTAATATTAATGAGGTGTCTTATTCTGTTTCTTTTTGTACTGTCTTCAAAACCCAGTGTGATTTAAAGAAAGCACATTGTGGTTCAGACCAGCCACATGGCTAGTGACCACTCTGGTGTGTTGCCCAGGCCTAGACTCCAGAGTGGACTGGCTGGACACAGAGGGTAACTAAGTTAGGCATTCTACACTAAGTCACGTTACTCCAAATTAGAATTTTCCTGCCCTTGGTTCCTCCATCCTTTTTGTGGTTTTGTTTTACCAGGACTCCAGGCACAGCAGCCCCGCTCCGTCCCACAAGCCAAGAGTAGCCACAAGACGCTTGAAGGGGCAGCACTTGCTGAGTGGGTCTGTGCTTAAAGCCTGTTTCACATCCTTCTCGGCCTCTTCACCCCCACTCACCAATCAGCAGGAGTTTTTCAAATGTGAAATGGATTTTGCTGGAGATATAGCAGGGTTGGAGGGGTGTGAGGTTGCCAAGACCTCCTACAGTTGCCCTCAGGAATCATCTAGGTCATGCCTCCGTCTCTGGGAGTGGAAAGCCCAGTATTGCTGGCCAAGGAGGACTGGGTCCAACTGGAGAACAGGTCTGGGGAGCACTGGTTGGTGAAGGGGCCATGGTAGAATACCTTGCTTGCTGACATGAGGCCCTGGCTGGCTGGGAGAAATGTGTGGGGGGGTGTTTTTGTCATTGGTTGTCATGAGAAGGTGGGAATGCTGTGTGATACTGTACTCAATGCATTATGGTTCTGGACTTGGGAGTCTCTGGGCCATGTGACTGTGAACAAAGCCAGCTGGAGGTAGATTCCCAAGCAACCTCTGAGAATGGGCCATGGGGACGGTGACCATGAGCCTCCTGCCTTACATTTCTACCCTCACCTGTGTAGAAGCTCCTGGGTGCTGCTCAGTGGTGCATGTGCCTTTCCTCTGTTGGCTGCCTGGAGACCGCTGGAGACTGTGGGCTTCATGCACTCGGCACACGGGTTTTCTCTCACAGATAAGTATTTAGCTTGTAATTATGTTCTCTATATTTACAACAAGCTGCACTGGTTTTTCACTTAAGATGGTGGTTTGTGATTTCCTTTGCAAGGTCTTAGTTAATTTAAGAAGTAAGTTGCATTAAACATGGTGTGGAAACATCAGCAAACTGGATTTGGCAAGACAGTAGGTGGTGATAGAGAATGAATAAAATGAAAGGATTGGATTGGCTGGATTGGGTCATCCCTGGCTGATGTCAGCTATGGATTTGGGTTTTCATATTTCACATGCTTCTTCTCTCTCAGTCTTTGTGTCCCAAATGGTGCCAATTTCGATCTGTAGAGACAGCTACTTAGCCTTGGTCTGTATTCCTAAAGCTACATTTTTCACAGTGAATCAATCCCATTCTCTAATGATGGATAAGAGGCAGAAAAGGACAGTAAGAAGTGATATGCATGTGCTGACTTTTCTGTCCCACTCTGTGGTTGCATGAGTGTGCCCTGTCTGTGCCCATGATGGTAAGTGCTGCTTCTGTGTCCCTGTTGAGTGAGGAAACCCGCTCCCAGTTATTGTTCTCACTGCCATGACAAAGCATCCAACAGGAAGAAACTTAAGTGAGGATGCTGTCCATTGTGGTGGGGAAGACAGGCATGGTGACAGGACTGTGGAGGCAGCTGGAATCATTGACTCTGTAGTCAGGACAGAGACAAATGAGAGCCTGTGCTCAGCCCACTTTCTCCCTTTTGTACATTTCAGGACCCCGGGATGGTTCCACTCATATTTAAGGTGGAATCTAGAAACTAGTTCTAGAAATTCACAGAGACTCACAGCAGCTAGGTGATTCTTGATCCAGTGAAGTTGACAGTTACTGTTAATCATCATAGTGGTATAGACACTCATGAAGGGGAGCTCTGGCTTGTGATGGGGTTAGGTTCTGATGAAACCAGCTTGTGTGGCAGATACCTTCAGTAGATATTTTCAGTTCGTACACATGACCATCAAAGATCATAGCCTATCCTATCCTACCCCAGCTATGCTGGGAACACAGGCATGAACCCACTATGAGGTAGAGTCACCCAACACCAGGCCTGCTTGGCAATCAGCTGTTGACTAATCCAGGTAATCAGTGAAGGGAAAACTGGACTATTGCCTGGGTGCAGTTTTGCATCATTAGACACTTGAGAATCCTCTAGTCAAAGCCTCACCGGCAGTTGACATCTGAGTTAGTTATCTGAGGTCAAAGAGTCTTCATTTTCAAAGTGCTTAGGAGAACGCTCAGCATTTCAGCCATGGGTATGGCAGGAACTGTAGCTTGAAGCACCACTCGGCAAAGCTGGTGAGGGAAGATATCATGGATCCCCTGGTCCCTCTGGTGGGCTGTGCAGTGACCATTTGCTGAAATTCACACTGTGAAGACTCAGGTCCCTAACATGTTTCTTCCTCCTCAGTCCTGGTATCCACAATGCTGCGAGTCTTCAACCTGGTAGGAATACCATTGAATGGGCGAAAGGGCATAATCATGGCAACCTTGGTTGCAGGCAGCGTACGTTGGGCCAGTCATTTGTAGCAGGCCATTGTTCTCATAGATTTCCAGGTGGTGACTGTTTGATATACTAAGCATTATTCCCACAGACTCCAAAATGCCATAGTCTGCAGATGGGAACCTAGGAGATTCCAGGTATTTGTACCTTGGGGGATGGCAGTCCATGTGTGAGAAGATGCATCTGTGTGTTTACTGAACAGATGATTACAGCAGCAAAAATACTTTGAATAAAAACATGAACCCTCCCATATCCATCAATAAGGCATTGTTTAAGCAAATTGTGTGCATCCATAAAAACTAATTCCAAGCTGCCGCTAGGATTCTCTGGTGAGGATTTATGTTTATTGGCTTGGAAAGATGCTTGTGACATACTGTTGAGGGAGAAATACAGAATCCATCACATGGTTCCATTTGCATGCAATTATATTCATAGGTTCTCACTTGCTTTCAATGCTGGGAGAGATGTCAGCAAGGCAGATGGGAAGCTTAGCTCAATAGAAGATTTGTGCATTTGTCTGTGGACTCTTCTGTTATTATTTTTTTTTTTACGGAGGGTGGTTATTTTTCTTAGTTATAGCAGTAGTAATATTGGTGGTGACTTTTATTAAACAAAGTGGCCGCTCTGGGCTGGTAAGGTGGCCTTCCAGAACAACTGATGGGGTATAGAAGTTTGACTTTTGGTTGTCATGTTAATACTGACATCCTTTGGAGGAATGAAAATGAGGATTATGTGGTCTTGTGGTGGGCTTTCGGGTCTTGTCTGTCCCAAGAAGCAGACTGCCTAAAGCCTCGACAATCTCTCCACCAGTTCCACGCACCGTTGTTTGGTAACAGCCAGCTCTGCCCTCTGACTTCAGCCCTTTCTGTTAGTACAGCCAACTGGAGAGGTCTCTTCTGGGTGCAGCAGGTGAGTTTCACCTGCATTGGGAATTCGGGGATGACAATGGTGGAAGCCAGCATGACTCAGCACGCAGGAAGTAGTTCTTATCTTGAGTCAAATGCTTATCTCATTCATTCCCTTGAACAGTTCAAGGATGGCATGTGTCTTGTGCTCTTGTGTTGTGTGACTTTTTCTGGGGAGATATAAAGAAAAACATATTCATCCCAGATGGATCACCCACAGACCAAAGAAGTTTTTTGTCTGTATTAATTATTTACTGCTATGGCAATATGGCTGACAAGAAGCAATTTAAGGTAGGAGAGTTTCCCTTTGGCTTATAGTTAGAGGGGTTACAGTCCGTGCTAGGAAGACAGGGCAGAGGGAGAGTGGAAGGCTGCTGAGCACACTGTGCCTGGAGTCAGGAAGCAGAGAGCAGGCAGAAGTTTGGCTGGGTCATAAAACCCATTGCTCTCAGTGAGGCTCTACCTCCTGTAAACAGCTGACCAGCCATTCAAAGGCAGGCCTGTAAGGACAGTTTACATCAAACCATGACCAGAAGCACACCTATAGCTCAGAAGCTGCTGTGTTACCCACCGGTCCTACCCTAGCATGGGTGGTTGCCTCAGGAAAGTGGTCCCTTTGGAGCAGCTTTCTGAATTGAGGAGTTCCGATCTGAAGGAGTCAGTCTTCAGCCTCCAGCAGCTGGGGGCCAGAGGGGTGGTGGCTGGGGTGTCAGGGGAAGGCCACCTGTGTGAGTGAGCTTGAACAGCCCCATCACAGTTACCTTAGACTCAGCTAAAGCTATTGCTCTGCTTATTTTGTTGCTATGACTACAGGCTGTGGTATCCTGAGGTCACCCTAGGTTCCTTCCCAGAGCCAGTCCCTAGCACTTGCTGACGGAACAGACTTGTGTGCATGCATCCCAGCAATCCTGCACTAGCATCTGCTATTTCCACTGATTAGAGGTTAATCCCAGGTCCTGCCCCTCCACCAGTGAAAAGGAACACACACACACACACACACACACACACACACACACACACACACACACACACAGCAAGAACTTGAACCCACCCTGGCATCCATGCACACGGAGACATCCCCAAGATGTGCAACCTTCTTCCTCCCTTGGAACCAGGTGTTCAGCTCCTTCTTTCTTTTCTCCCTGGCAGGAGCCAGAGCCCCCCAGTCTTCCTGATAGTGCTGCCAACTCCCCTTTTCTTCTGGGAGTCTTCGCTTCCTGCCTCGTTTCTTTGGCCAGGAGGCCCCCTTGCTGCAGCCTCAGCAGCAAATGAATATTTAATAGAATGCTGCCACCTTTTGGAATTTAGCAAAAATGATCTGTGTCATTCAGAGGGATGGGGGCAAAGTGCTCCTTCCTGTGGGTGTGCCCGCGCCCACACACCCAGCCTGTTTCTGTAGGGAACTGACTAAGGCTGAATGTTAGATTCTCTGAGGCTGGGGGAAGAGCCAGGTTCTCTCAGAAGGCAGATACAACTGGCATTTCCACCCTGGCTTGTAACTGCCATAAATGCTGGCTGGCGGGCTTGTGCCCCAGTCCATACACCAAGGAGCAGCACAGCCCAGGAGAAAAATTGGCATTCTGACTTACATGATGTTCCAACTTTCCCTAGCAACTCACCAAGGGTTTCAGCCTGCCTCTGAACTGACTCTCAGGTCTCTGTCACACCACCTGTACCCAAGAGCAGAAACCAGGGGCCTTTTGTTTATAGATGTCAGTCAAATGGCATTTGAGCCCAGTCCTAGACAAGACACACTGAGGACCTATCTGTACTCAGCAGGAAGGAGGCACATGGTTGATTGGTGATGTCTATCCTGGATGCAGGAATGGAGAGAGGCACCAGAGTCCCCATTCCCAGTGTCTTGCGGAAACTAAGCAGTCAATACAAGCCACTGTGCACTGCCCCGCCCCCTCCCCTCACTGTTCAGGGGATTCCCACACATCGGTGCTCTCCCATGCACAGCATCCTCAACACCTTGCTCTCTTCTGTTCTGAGGCTGCCAAGCTCACTCCTCTTCCCTTGGCCCCAGGTGAGCCCTGCCCAGCAGGCCAGCCGCACCTGTTAGGTGGGCCTCCCCACGGGAGTAGTAGACTCTAGCAGCCCTGCACAATGGGACAAGGGGGCTGCTGTGTGCATGCTCTTCCATGTCCCAGCTTGGTCCTATCCTGTGGCTCTACAAGCTGGTCTCCTTGTCCGTTCTGTTTATCCCTGGGACTGCAGACCACCCATCCATGTGAAGTCACCTTTAACTATGACTCAGAATTTCACGCCCATTATAACCCATTAGAGAAGGCTGGTCCAAGGGACTTGCTTAATCCCTGGGGCTGTACTGATCTCAACCGTGGAGGCTGTCTGTCCCACCACCATCCCTCCTTTTGTCTTTTCCTCCTTCTTCTCACTTGTATCTTCTTTTTCCTTGCAAACTCCCTCATTATTGCCGGGATATTTAGATGAGGAAGATCCAAGAGAGCAGCAGTGAATGTAATAAACTATGTTACCCAGGCACAGCTGGGTTGCGCTTTAGCTGAGGCAGAATATACACATGTTCTCAGGGAAGGCTTCCTGGAAGAGGAGGCAGGACTTAGAAGAATATGGGGAGTCCACATGCTGCTGGCCAGGGTTAGGGGGCTCCACAGGTGTCGCAGTGCTGATAGCAACATGGATGTGAATTCTAGCCTTTCTAGCCTGGGGTGAGGAGTGTGTGCGTCAATGTCAGAAGCCAAGTCCTCCTGGAGCTGGCCAGTGGGGATGGAGCTGAGTTTCTGCTCTGATTAGTGTGAGGTCCTGGAACAGTTTGATGGTTTTGGATTGCCGTTGTCTGACTGGAAGGCACTTCAGAAAGATCTTCCTGGGACTTGGCTTAGGAGCCTGAGGGCTGGAGGAATCCTTGTTCCTTTTGGGAAATGACAGTGCTGTAGGGTCACTGCTCAGACCCCCGGGCTCCTGGGCATACTGTGCTTCTCATCACTAACACTCTTGGGGGTTCAGCTTGGCTGAGCAGTGCTGTGCTGAGGAGATAAAGGCATTAGGAGCAGAAGAACAAAGCTGATACTCAGGCACTGAGACCCAGCGGCTTCAATCCTGGCCCTCAAATGCCACACATGATTTTTTTGTCCACATGGTTCTGATTAAAGCAGGCCAGGCTGGAGGGGAGGAGGTATAAGCGACTTCTGCTTTCTCGGCTTTGCCGGCTCCATGGTCCACGTCCCTGGTGATGATCCTCGATGCTGCCGCTGTCTTGCCTCCTGCCTGATAAAGGGTAAACCCATTTAGCCACCTCCTCGAAGCTCTGAGGAGGTCTGCGCTTGGTGGAGACGTGTCAGCCCGACAGGTTTCCATGAACATCACATGTTAGGCTGTGAGGAGTCTCTCCCCTTCCTGTCCTGACAAGGTAGTGAGAGTAGAGAGCACTTAGCGAATGCTTGCTACTGAAATGCTGTGGACAGACACTCCTGCTGACTGGGGACTCCACAAAAGGGTCCCTCGTACCCCTCTCAGCCCTCCCAGCCTGAGCAACTCACTAAGGGAGTCATTCATGAGCCTTATGCAAATGAGCTGCTGCCCTGTGTAGGATCTGCCCTGTTCCCCTCACCACTCTCCATGGAGACCTCTCCAGTTCCCACAGGCCTTGCTAGTCTCCATAATTGCTGGTTGACACACAGTTGAATGATTGGATTAACCACTCCAAGCGAGCTAGCTGACAGGAATGACTTTGGGGAGGGGACATTTGGTTCACTGTTTCCGAGGGGTTTCCACCATGGTGGGAGCACCCTGATGGCAAGAAGGAGCTGTCCAGCCGGTGGCAGACCAGAAGCAGAGAGCAGCAGGAACCCATGTGTGTGGGATTACCTCTTCAAACTAAGACCTGCCCTTTCTGACCTTGCCTCTAAACAGCTCTGCAACTTCCTGAAACAGCACCAACTGCTGGGCAACAAGGCTTCCAACACATGGCTATGGGATATAGACAGGCTGTGGGGAACTTGTCTCATGGCTGGAGGCAAAATACCTGCTGAGGAGCAATGCAAGTAAGCTCACAGTTCATCCATCATGGCAGAAAAGAGATGGCAGCCAGGACTTGAGGGGCAGCTGGCCACACAGTTCACAGGGAAAGAACAGGAAGTGGCATAGGACTTACACACACACACACACACACACACACACACACACACACACACACACACACCAAACCCCAAGCCCCTCCCCTTTCTAAAGACTCACTTTTTCCAGCAAGGCTCCACCTCCTAAATGTTTCACAAGTTTCCAAAACAGCACCACCAACTGGGGACCAAGTGCTCAACACATTAGCAGTGGGGGACATTTCAAGTCATTATAGCACCTTCTAGTGGTGAGGGTGGTTACTGCAGCTTATCCCCACTGGTCATGCCAGACTCTGCAGGTCAAGGTCACATGGATGTTCCATTGCCCTGGGGGGCTAAAGTGAGTCAAAACTTTGCTTCCGAACTGAGGCTCCTACATGACCACAGTGCACCTTGGGATCTGTGAACCAGGCTGTGCCATAGACAGCATTCTGGCAGTGACCTGATGATGAAGGAGTGTGATCCTGAGAACCAGAACACCGACTCCCAGCTCTGCAGCTTTCTGGCTGTGTGAGCCTGGGCCAGCAAGTAGACCTCTCTCTGCCACATTCTCCCCACTAAAGCAGCTGCTGCAGGACGGCATGAGGTAGTAAAGGTGAAGTCTTAGGGAAGAGCTCGAGGCAGAGTGAACTCTTGGTTATGAGGCAGTGTGTACTGATGTAGATGATCAAGCAAGCCTGAGCTGGGCCAGGAGCAAGGCTCTCAAGAGCCTACATCTTGTTAACTGTTTCCATCACCATCTCTGCTCTATCCATTTTCAGCTGCTCTCCTCTGAGCCCCTTCAGGAAGGGGTACAGGTTCTGTCAATCCTGAAGGTTGTTGGGCTGGCCAGGACTCTCCATGTCTCCTCCCCTCTGGCAGAAGCTTTTTTTCTCAACGAAATGCAGTGTGGGGTCCTGAGCTCCACTGCCAGCTTCCTAGAACTCCTGAAGCCCAGCTTCTCCCTCAGTGCCCTAAGCAGGAATGCAGTCTCTCTGCTCAGAACTCTCCCACCCTTTAGACACAGGCAGACTTCTTCCTTTCCCCATCTCAATCTCACAAATCCAGACCAAATATTGATGTTTGGTAACTACAAATATCACACCAGGCTTTTAATCAAGAGCGGCGAAGGGAAGAGAAGGGAGCAAACATGGCCTGCATGGGAGCCCGAGGTTCTCAGGAATGATTTTTCTAAGGAATAGATTGACAGGTGGGGAGGGAGAAGGCTCTGAGGTGAGCATTCAGGTGGGCAAGAGCACTTGGGCCAACCCTCCCTGACCCAGAGGCCATTGAAGTGAGATGTTCAGTGCCCGGGTGAGGAGACTGGAGCTCACTTTCCTGAATGGGAAGCTGTGTTTTCATGGTGAGCTCTAGTATGCCTTGAGGTTATCCCATCACCAGCAAAAGGCAGTGAGTGACTTCCATACCCATATAGGTACCTACACACACTTGTATATACATATGCACCTCCACACACTCCTCCTTCCACACACTTGCACACACACATAATAAAATGTCACAGGATACACCATCAAAAAAAACAGACCTTTCAGTCTTTGGCTGGGTGCTATTTTAAATAAAAGTTAACATCTATTTAATGTGTGCTGTGATATAGAAAATAGAAACACTAAGAATTAAAGTTGAAAATAGAATTTATTTTCAGAAAATTTCCCTCAAGTCCTTTAAGCAGTGTTGGGTTAGGGGGACCAGACACAGGTTGGTCAGCAGGTGCACAGCTGCACTGAGGTGGGCCACTTCTGCCACGTGACTGCATGGGAGGGTGAGCTTGGCACGTGGCTTTGTATTAGATGCTAAACACTTCTGACCTCGTGTAGTATGAATCTTAAAGGTTCTTATTAATAAAATCAAATCTGAGGCCAGTTATTGGGGTGAATGCTGGAAGATCAGAGAAGCAGAACAAGCCACAGCTGTCTCACCTTGCCAGTTCCTCAGCTGGTCTTGTTTCCTCAGGCTGGAAGCTTCTGAGTCCTCCTCCACATGAATCTCAGCTGAACTGTGTTGCTCCAAAGCCAAAAAGCTTAACCAGCCAAATGTTTAACTTAGTTCCTGGTCCTCAGGCCTTATATGCCTTTCTGCTTTCTGCTATCACTCCCTGGGATTAAAGGCTGGATTTCTGGGATTAAAGGCTGTGTCACCATGCCTAGCTGTTTCTAAAGTGGCCTTGAACTCAGAGATCTGGCTAGTTCTGCCTCCCAAGTGCTGGGATTAAAGGCGTGCACCACCACCGCCCAACTTCTGCTATGGCTTGCTCTGACCCATTTTCTAGCCACCATTTCTGGCTCTGTTCTAGTGGCTGTCTGTTCTCTAACCCCAGATAAATTTATTAGGGTGCACAATATTGTTGGGAACACAATACCACCACAACCCCATGACTGAGCACTCATAGGGTGTGAGACGGCTCTCAGGGTAAGAGTGACTCTGATATCATCCACAGAGTGCTCTGCCCCTGTCTGTCTCCTCAGCTTAGTGCTGACTCAACTCATGCCCTGGGTGCAGGCACATGGAGATGGTGGGTCCCATCCGATCCCCACATGACGTGCTTTCTCAGTGTCACGTGACCCACCCTGTTTGCAGCACTTGTCTCCTGTCTACCCACTTCCCTGCTTCTCCTAAGACTGTGAGCTCCCTCCACGGCTTGCTGGGAAGCCGCTCTCTCATCTGGATTACTGTAAAGATAGGTTCCCAGGATCCCATCCTTCTCTTCCTTACTGGGTGCATTGTCCATGTCCATCCTGACTTTGCTCTTTTCCCATTTCCTGTATGTCTTGATCCACATCTCAGCGCTGAGGTATTTTAAGGCTGAGTGGGTGTCCATGTGGGTGGCCTGCTGCCCAGTCAGCACAGCCTGCCTTGCTGCCTGTGGCTCTCACATCACCCTGAGATGGCCTTGTGTACTGTATCCAGTGTGTTCAACTTCATTTAAGTGATGCAAATGATCAGTTTAATAAACACTGCCAATAAAATCTAATGATTCATCCATCCATCTAGCTAGCCATCCACACAGCTATGTATCCAGCAGTCCCTTCATGCAGTCATGCATTTAGCCATTCATGAATCTATGTTTCCATGCATCTGATACCAGGCACCTACCACATTGTCCATGCATGTTTGCACACATCCATCTGTTGTCAGGTGGCCATCGTATATCCTGTGTGCCTGTTGAGGTGGTTATGTGACCCATAATGCTCCTGAACTTACCCTCTGTTCACAGGAAGCAGTAGTCATAGTGAATTTCCCTGCTGGTGTATGCCCACACACATGCTCTGCGTGGTGGACTGTGACTCTGGGAAAGACGTATATTATGTTGAAACCTGGCTCAGATGGTGGAGACATGTGAGCTTCCCCCAGTGTGAATATATGCGCTGAGCTCTGGAGTTACTCAGAGGATTGGGCATGTGCAAAGACCCTGCACCCTTATTACTGGGGTCTTCTCAGAGAACTGTGAGAATCCTGCCAGAGTTCTGGAGCTCAGAGAGGGAGGGAGGGTATTCTAAATGATGCCAGAGGGTCCTTAGGGCCACGTCACTGTGAGAATGTTGCCTTTGTCCCGCAGCACAAGAAGGGCTGCAGACTGTGGGAGCGGTCATCTTGTTTACATTTTGCCTGAAGCTGGGTTAGGAGGACTGAGGCCCCCAGAAGGAAAACCCATCAGTGCAGGGGATGTCTTTCCAGGCCCATGGTGCCCATGCATTTGTGAAGCTCTAAGTGTATAGCCTGGTGTAAGCCTGATGGCTTCTTTATGAGAGTCCACATGTGGGCTCCCGTGTCACCCCAGCTTGTCACGTGCATGCAGGGCCTTGCACCCACTTTCACACCTACCCAGTGTATCCACTGCATTAGGCCACAGTCCAGGTTGTTGAAGGTTGATGGTTTAAAGACAGCAGGAAAGTACTCCAGCACAAGGGACAGTTTCCCCCTTCATTCCTTCCTGAGTGTTTGTGTGTGTGTGTGGTGTGTGTGTGTGTGTGTGTGTGTGTGTAAGTATGGGTATGCATGGATATGTATGATGGTATGATGGTATATGGAGGCCAGCATTCAATCTCAAGCATCATCCTTTTTATTTTTCAGACAGGGTCTCTCAGATTTCTGGAACTTACCAAGTAGTTCACCCCAGGGAGCTGTCTATTGCTGCCTCTCCAGGTCTAGGATTACATGTATATGCTACCATGTCTGGCCTCGTGCATGGGTTCCAGGGAATCTAACTCAGGTCCTTCGTGTTTGCCCAGAGCACACCTTCTGACTTACCTCTGAGTTTTATAAGAGGCAGTGTCCATTTCTAGATGATAAGGAACCCAGGATATCAGTCCTAGCTCCACAGATGCCAGGCTGTGGTTGTGCGGGAGGTGTCTATTGGATACTTGAACCACACTGGGGTCATGTGCCTGGGCCTCAGTTCCATGCCCACTGGTGAGAGCATCAGGCCCTTCACACTCGGATGCTTCTGTTCAAGTCTCTGACTTGTCTTTATTTTGCTCTCCAAATCCAGAAGATGGAGTCTTATCTCTAGCTGGTATCAGACAGTGGGTTCCTTAGATGGGCACAAAGACTCTTCCCCATACTGCCCATTTCCCATTCTCCTGCAGAAAGCTTTGGGCCCTGCACTCTGCTTCTACTCTCCAGGTTTAGGGGGGCATCTCCCCTAGCTCACACTCGGGGGGCAGTAGGAGGATGCCCCAGACCTTTCCTTTCTGGAACTCTTGTCTTCACTCCTCCTAAGGAAGTTTATCTGTGCTATGTACCGTGGTGCTTTTGGGTAATGCACATGCGCGGCATAGCTGGATCATATGAGAGTTGTTTTTTTTTTTTTAATTTTAAAAGTACCTTTTAATTTTTTGAGATAAGATTTCACACAGCCCATACTGGCATTGAATCCCTGTTCTTCCTGCCTCTGCTTCACACATACCATGGTTACAGGCAAATCCTGTCATGCCAAGTTACCGTGTTTGGTGTTTGGGATGAAACCCAGTGCTCTGTGTATGCCAGGCAAGCACTCCACCCACTGAGCTATGTCCCCAGCCCTGTTTTAAGGTTGTGGGGAGCCCTTGCACTGATGTCCACAGTGGCTGCATCTGGTCACACACACAGCAGTGAGCTGGAATCTTCTCACCCCACATTTTCCCAGAAAGCACTGGTTGGCTTTGTTTTGAACGGCTCCCTTTGGTGGGAAAGATGCCCACCAACTCTCAGTTTATCCTTCTCTAAGACTCTGTGGTGGAGAAGTGGGGTGCAGATGTGGGAGGGCCTCCTGTTTGGCTTCACACAATCTGCGCAAGGTGCTTTTCTTGTTGATTTGCTTTTTGTTTTTTTTTTCAACAACCAGGACTGCAGACCTGTTGAATGTAGAAGGAAAAATATCAACTTTGGCCATGAGTTCAAAAGCAAGTTCATATCCTTGCAGATCATCCTTGGGGGGTGGGGTGGGGCAGGAAGCTCTGGGCATGTGGGGAGGCTTTACTGGGCAACTTCCATCTTTCTGGTGTTCCTCCTCAAGCCCTTGGAGGGTTCTGAAGTGTTATGTTGCTCAATTCCAGTTCAATGGCACCGAGTCATTCTGATATGTTCTAATTACATAGATGTTTGAATGATTCTGGATGCGGCCTGTCTATCAGACTCCCGGGACTTTGATGTTGTACTTCATTGATTTCTTCTAAGGCTCTTCAGATGTGTATTATCATACATCAGCCATCTATCTCCCGGTTCATTTGCACCATGATTTCAAAACACTTTCACTTCCTCGTTGTCAGCATTCCAACCCCCAACCCCTGTATGCATCCTGTACCGACTTCAAGAAGACGCCTGTATAGAGTGTTTGCTGCATGCAGGTCCAGGTGCTGGATGCTATGGGTGAGTGGAGCTGCGTAGATGTGGTTTAAAAGAACACATACTGCTGCCAATGGCACTGTTATTGTTTAGACAGGGGATGGTGCCCACATGTAGGCCCGTGTTGTACTTGCCACAGAGAGGAATGATGCAGGGAAACCATTGGAGTCTGGACTGTGAGCTGCAAGGTGGAACTTACTTGGTGGAGAAAATGGATGGGAACTGGGCTTGGTGGTGGATGCCTGTAATCCCAGCACCTGAGAGGATGAGGCAAAGAATAGTGAGTTCAAAGGTAGCCTGGGTTATGTAGTGAGTTTAGACTACAGAAAGAGACCCTGTCAGGGAGAGAGACAGACAGGAGCGTGGACAAGGATGGAGATGGGTGGGGTCAGTACTTGGTACCCAGGTCCCTCAGATGATGGTGCTAAGGCAGGCCTAGTTGTCATCTTGTTTTCCTAATAGGATGAAGAAGGGTTGCCCGTTTTGGCCCTGTGAACTTGGTCAACTGTTAGGTACAAAGGCGAGTGATGTCTTCCGCTCAAGTACTCAGACCATGAAGACAGTCTGTCTATCTGGACAGATGCCTTCCTTTACGCCTTTAAAAATCTGTGCTTCCAGCCATGGTGATGGTGGTGGGGGTGTATGGCACTGCCAGTTTGTTGCTTTGACCAGGCTGCCAACTGCTGTCCTGGAACACAGAGGGAGCCTCAGTTGACCCCATCCTCACAGGTTACCTAAGGCTGTGCTGCCGCCTGGCTGGTGGAGCATCGTTGTCTTCATGTATAAAGCACTGTGTCTGGACCTTCAGAGAACTGATCTGCACCTGTTTCTGAGACGAATCTGGCTGAGACGCTCAGCACCTCTCTCTCCTTGGCCTGATCTTTCTTTGCAGGGTGTCTGTTAGGCAAGCCCTGTAAAGGACAGCATGGGTGCCTTCCTGAGTCCATGTCCCCACAAGCTTCTCTGTGGTTCCTGCTGTTGTCTTCAGGGCTCCTCAGACCTTTCTCTCCTGAAGTCTCCAGCTTCAGCCTTTGGTTCTCTCATGGAAAGAACCTAAGGGAAGACAAGGCGCATTGCCACCTGGTGGTCATTCTCAGGAACTGCTGCTGCTTCCAAGAGGAAGAGGGGCGCAGTGAGTCAGACAGGTCCTAACGTTATTTTCTGGCAAGGCCTGGCTCTGCTCAGCAGCCGGCTGTGTTGGTACAGGAGTCAGTGCCTTGATGTTCCCTTCAACTTCCTTACCTGTGAACACACTCTCCAGCTCCTGACACCCCGAGCCTTGTCATTCTGGAAGCCTCAGGCCCTGTGCTGGTCTTCCTGCTTTCTCTGCCTCCCCTAGCCAGGGCTGGGAGTGGGAACACAAGTCTCATTGCTTGAGGAGCTGTTACAGAGTCCAAGTTAGGTGACCTGCAGTCAGTCATATGAGAGTGGCAAGGGAAGGGTAGGTAGGGTCTGTCTTCCTTGGCAATGCTGCAAGGCTCAGCTGTGGTGGCATCATGGGAAGTCATGCATTTCTCTGGCACCTGCCAAACTGCCAGCAATGAAGTGGGAGTGCTCAGTAGGTATTCAATAAATGGGTAACAGGTTTTACCTGAGATGCAATGTGTACTCTGTAAAGTACATACCCTGGGGCCTGGAGAGGGCACTCACTGCTCTTCCAGATGACCTGGGTTTGGTTCCTAGTACCCACATGACAGCTTACAAACATTCATAACTCAAGTTCAGGGGATCCAGTGCCTTCTTCAGGCCTCCACAGGCACCAGGCACACATGTGATACATATATATATATATATATATATATATATATATATATGTATATGTATATATATATATATATATACATATACATGTATATATATATATATATATATATATATATATATATGTATATATATGCAAGTAAAACACACACATAAAATAAATACATTTAAAACAAAACAAAACAAACCCCAAACCAGCACACAGCAGGATGGGTTTTGCGTCTTTGCTCCTGGGTCTCCCAGGCCAGAAAGGCTCCCTGCTGTCCGTTTTGGTCAGAACCATCACCACAGCCCCTGCCCAGTGTTTCTCCTCTGTGGCTCACTTTCATCTGTCTTTGAACTTTACATAAAGGAACCCCTGACTTGATGCTGCCCCGTGCTTGGATTTGGGGCTCCCTTAAGCCAATGCCTTTAAGAGCCGCAGCCTCCTGCACATCATGGTGCAGACCAAACAGGCAAGCCCCACCCTGCAGGTTTTATGCCAGACAAAAAGGAAAAAAGAATCCGTATCATTTCACTTGTTGCTGTGCCACAGACTGTCACTCACAGAGTCAACTGGCGACATTTCCAACTCAGCGTCATAGCTCAGGCACTGATCATTTTCAGAGTCTTAGTTTGAGTCAAGTTGAAGACAGCTTAGGAAGGTGAGTCAGGTTGGTTTTTGCTGAATAATTTACTTTTACATCACAGAGTGGCCTTTAACGGGGACCCTGCTGGTCTTGGATATAAGTGCATGGTGGATCTGCCGCTTAGCCTCCATGGTTGTTGGGAAGGGTCTTGGGAACAGGGAATTCCACATGTGTGTGTGCAGGGAGGGGTGGGCTCTGGGCTGTGATGGGTGTAGCAGCTTCCAGTTATTTGATTTCAAGGAGACCAGGATGCTTGGAAGGAGTCTAGCTGCCACCACCCTGGACGGGACAAGATTCTGGCATGCATCCAGCTTCTGTAGTTCTCTCTCTCTCTCTCACCTCATACCTCTATGTGTTTATGTATGTGCATTTGCATGTGCACATGTGTGCATGTAGATGCCAGAAGTCAACCTCTGGCATCTTTTCTCAGAATGCCATCAGCCTTGTTCTTAGTGCCAGAGTCTCTCAGTTTTACCAGGACTCACCAATTAGGCTAGACTGGCTGGCCAGTGAGCATGGGGCCTCCCTTCCTTTCTCTGCCTTCTCAGTCCTGGGATTATCACTGTCACATCCAGCTTATTTTACATGAGTTCTGAGGATCACAGTCAGGTCTTATGCTTGCCAAGCAAGCATTTTACTGACTGAATTGTCTCCCCAGCCTTCTTGAGCTGCAACGGTACAAAAGTGACACACGAAAGCTACCCAGTTTGAAAGCTGTCTAGAGAGGCCCCTGGTGAGACTGTGAGTCCTAGGTAATGTTTGTTGTTGGAAATGGCCTTGGCCTCAGTGTCTCCCCACTGCAGAATCTGCCGGACACTGACTGACAGGCTCCAGCCACTCCAGCTGCCCACAGCATCATGGGGCTCTGCCCATTAAGGACAGATGGCCTAAATTCCTAGACAGCAAGTGTCCAGGGATGGGCGTGTTCAGCACAAGGTTAACAGGCTTGAGAGGAGGGCCCAAGAACACGGGGCTTGGACTAGATTGCTTTACAAGGTAAGCTCTTGATTTGATGACCTCATCTCTGGTCCCCAACCCCAGGACTTCACTCATAATCCAGCTAGTTAACAAGAAGGGATCTTATCCTGTTAGCCTCTTGCTCCAGAGGGATTGCATTGAACATCTTACAGTGCTGCCTCTGGATGGAGCTTTTCTATCAGCTGTGAGTGACCGAATTGCAGCAAGAACTGCTTTCCTTTACACACCATTAACCAGTGACAAAGAAGGGCTCCTTGCCTGTCTGGCAGCTGTCAGAAACTCACAGAGGACTTGGGCTAGGAGCTTGTGGTATGACCCGTGATAAGACCTGAGCAAGGCACTTTACTCTGTGTCCTTGGTCACCTCTGCGATGCATGGGATCATTTACTGGAGTTTCCACAAAGACAGTCAGCCCTGGGAAAGTCCTTTAGAGACCTGGGCTCAAACATTTCTTGCAGGCTCAGGGCTTTAAAGAACATGTTTTAGCTGGGCAGAGCACATCTGAAATCTCGGCACTGGGAAAGGGGGGGAGGCTGAGGCAGGAAGGTGGCAAATTTAAGGCCAGCCTGAGCTACCTAGTGAGACCTTATTTCAAAAACCAAAGGGAACACGCCTTTCTGCAGTCATGGTAAAGTGTGCAACTGGCATTTCTTACCAAACCCTGTACAAGAGGGTTTTTAGGCATGTCAAAGCAACAATATCACTAAAAACGAGGGACTGGGGAGACAGCTCAGTCAGTAAGTGTTTACCTTGCAAGCAAAAGGACCTGAGTTTGATCCCCCAAATCCACATAAAAAGACAGGCATGATGGTGCCTGCTTGTATTCCTAACACTGGGAAGGCAGAGGCAGGAGGATCTCTGAGTGTGCTGGATAGTTTTATGTCAACTTGACATAAGCTAAAGTCATCTTAGAGGGGGAGCCTCATTGATAAAAAGCCTCTACAAGGTCTGGCTGTAGCAAAACCAGTAGGGTGTTTTACAGATAGAGCTATCTTCCCAGTTCTCCTTCAATGTTTAAACAGGTTTTTGTTCTTATAATTTTTGGTACGTGTTTATGAATAAGCAGGAGAGGCTGGAAGCCCTCAAATGCCCAGCAGTGGTACGATCTGCTGCCCAGCTGCCCTGCTGATGCCCTGGGTTCCCTGCACATTGTTGTTGTTGGTGCCCTCCTGTGTTCCCACTAATGAGCTGAGCTCATCCCTGCCTCCCCCACCTCCTGTTCTGAATCTGGTTCAGAGCTGACTTCCAGCCCAAGGCTGGCGATAGCGTCACACTTTTCACACTGTGCAACTTGCCCATCAGAAACTACAGATTCAGCTCATCCTAAATTGGGCAAACCCCATGGTGGACTTTACCTTGCAAGAAAGCCCACACAAGGTAATCTCCCAACTTGTGTAACCTTTTCCTAAGCACCATCCTGCCTCCCTAGGAAGCTGGGCTCTTATTTCACATTGTGACAATCTGGTCATTGCCCAGGAGAGTTATTTCCTTGAAGACCTGGGAGCCTTGTTTCTAGAAGGGAAAGGACACACAGAAACACACTGTTTATTCTTGCTGTTGTTACTAGTTTTATTTATGACAATCTATGGCTTATCCTCATTTCAGGTCGATTCCCTCCCCCAAACCCCAGCCTGGAACACTGGAACAGTCACTGATTTCCTCTGGGTTTCTCTCTCTCTCTCTCTCTCTCTCTCTCTCTCTCTCTCTCTCTCTCTCTCTCTCCATGGCCTCAGGTAACCTAGCCTCACAGTTGCTATATAGCCAAGGATGGCCTTGAACTTCTGTCTTCCTGCCTCTATGTTCCATGTGCTGGTATTACAGGATTGTACTACCATGCTGGTATTTGTGGTTATGGGGATGGAAGCCAAAGCCTTATTCATATAGGTAGAGTCCCACCCAGACTCTTAGAGTCCTTCTACAAGCTGACAAAGGTCCCAGGAGCCTTTCATGTTCCTCACTCTCACTGAGAGCACAGGGACAATCCATGGCTGGATTTCTGATGCCAGCCCATTGCTGGGGACTCCTTAGGTTTTCCTTGCATGTGCATCAGCTTGGCTGATGGGAACAAAACTAGCAATGTGGTTGACAGGGTTTGAGGCTCACCTGTGGATCTCTTAGGCATCACTGTGCTCCAACAGGGGACAAGAGGTATAGGGAATCTTTTGTTCATGGCTCTGAGAGAAAAGCTGAGCCATGGAGACTGACCAATGACAGTTTTACCTGGTGCCAAATAGCAAAGTGAGCCATCTGCAGAGACCCCACTGTGGTCTGGGGCAGCATGACCAAGGATAATGGGGTGCCAGAGGGCCTGGTATGGGGCATGTGAGCAAGCTACCTTTCATAGGTGACTCTGAGTTATCTTCACCATGGGATGGATCTAGGGAAATCCCATGTGGCACCTGGAAATGGCTTGAGCACACCGCCTTGTATTCAGTCACCTCTCCTTTTCTGTCTAGCATCATGTGACTTCCTATTGGAAAAGAACCAGTGAGGTGGGGCAGGATGCTTTGCCCAAGTTTACCTTGTCTAGATCAGTGAGAGGCACACCAGGAGCTGAGAGTATGCACTGAGTAGATGAAGCCAGGTGGTGGTTCCTGGTGTCATTTGCCTTGACACTCACTACAGGCTTCTGATGAGGACACTGAGGCACAGAGAGGCCAAGGAAAAGCTGGGAGGGGGGGGTCACACTGCTTCCTGGGAGTCTTGTTGGGTTTTGAACTTGCTGATAACTTTGACCAATGAACCACCCAAATTATGTAGAGCAGTTTAGATAAATGCTCTTTAAAATTTAAGCTTATTTATCTGTCTGTGTGTGAGAGAGAGAGAGGGAGAGAGAGATGTGTGTAAATGTGTCTGTGGAGGCCAGAAAAGCACATTGGATCTCCTAGAGCTGGAGTTATAGGTGGTTTTGAGTTTCCTGATGTGGGTGCTAGAACTGAACCTGGGTCCTCTGCAAGAGCAACAAGCACTCTTGATCACTGATCCATCTCTTTGGTCACTGGATTTGCTGCTTAATTGCTTAGTTCCAATGTCTCCATTGGAAGAATGGCTACTGAGATAATGGGTGCTTTATTTGCTCCTGGAGGGTCAGGGACCCTTGACAAAGAGCTCGTCACAGACCCAGATCTCCTAGAACCACAATACAAGGGGAAGAGAAGCAGGAGATGTAGAGGGCTGGTTGAGACCTTACAATGGTCCATTCTAGCCTCAGTGACAATGGGTCATTATCCATAGAAATGGACATCTCACAGTCTGGGCCTCAAGGGTTGGCAGGGCTGGTTCTGGGTGGCCATCCTCCTTGGCTTACCTATGACTAGCCTCTTGCTGTGTGTTCATGTGATCATCTGTGTTGTCTCTGTTACTATCTCTTCTTCTGATAAGGACAAATGTGTGTGTGTGTGTGTGTGTGTGTGTGTGTGTGTGTGTGTGTATGTGTGAATGTGTGTGACTATGTATGTGAATGTGTATATGTGTGTGTGTTTAGGTGTACGTAGGTGGGCATACATGTGTGCATGTAGCTGTTTACATGGACATTATATGTGCAGAAGCACATAGATGCCATGGAACAACCTCAGACACTGCTCCTCAGGTGCTTTCTGCCTTAAAAAGTAAAGATTGCAGCCAGAAAGATGGCTATGTTGGTAAAGGCACTTGCCACCAAGCCCAAAGACCTGAGTTTGGTCCCTGGGACACACATGGTAGAAAAAGAGAACACATCCTTGTAAGATGTCCTCTGTCTCTCTCTCTCTCTCTCTCTCTCTCTCTCTCTCTCTCTCTCTCTCTCTCACACACACACACACACACACACACACACACATGCACGCACACACACGTGTATATATAAATATGCAAAAGAATAAAGGAATAAAGGTTTTGTTGAGATAGAAAGATGTGCAGAGGTAAGTTTAGATGGCCGCCCACAGCTAGGTTAGGAGATCCTACAGCAATCCACAGTACATAGGAAATTCCCTTTGAAGATTCATATTTTTAAATGTATGTGTATATGTGTGCACCTGTGTGAGTTTATGTGCTCCATACATACAAAGAGCCCATAGAGACCAGAAGAGGGTGCCAGGCCCTCTGGAACTGGCATTGCAGGCAGTTGTGAGGTGCCATGTAGGCATTAGGAACCAAATGTGCATCCTCACAAGAGCAGTAAGCACTCTTAACTGCTGAGCCATCTCTCTGGACTCTAGACATTTAGAGGGAAAAGGTATCTGAGTGTAAATAGGAGGGGTCTGTGAGCCTAGTGGGAAGGGATCTCTGAGTTTAGAAGATTGGCGAAGGTGCTAGATAGGAAATGAGGTGACTCAGGTTGACATTCTTATTGTCCACCACTACCTTGAGCTATTCTAGGAGCATAGAGGTTGAAGGAACTAGATAAAATACAGGGTGGCTGGTCCCCTCTGTAGGATCTAACATTTTAGATTTTAAAACAAGTGGCATGGAGTAGGCTGCTGGTCAGCAAGTCCAAGAGATCCTCCTGCCTCCATCTCCCCAGTGCTGGAATTACAAATGCATGCCACCACACATGGTTTTTCAGATGTGGAGTGTGAGGATCCCTGTGTCCATCCATGTAGAGTGTGAGTCCATCTGTGCATGCAGGCCTGAATCTCTCATAGCCTTGGGTACTCAGCCCTGGGCTGGGGACTTCAATATATAGCCTTAGAAATGGGTGGGACTCATGACAGATCCTCTCCCACCCCTCCTCCCCCCGCCATGAGAGTTAGATGTCCTGTGTGTGCATGTGCTCCCATAACCCCACACACCCCTAGCTGCAAAGAGCTGATTGCACTAGATGGCCAAGCTAGAAACATGTCCTCTATTCTCTTGTGATAGCTCTCTTGGGACCTAGACTGAGGTTTGAACCCCGGCTAGCAGCAGCAACAACACCAAACCCTTCTGTGTCGCTGTCCTGGGTGTGCTTCTGAGCACACGTGAGCTCTGTTTTCCCTGGTTCTTTTTTCCTCCATAAGAAAGACTTGTCTAACTGGGCTTCACTTCTGTGTTCCCCTTAACAAGCAAGCGTCTCCATTTCTGCTGGGATTGAAAGCCCCAATCAGTGCAGATAAATCAGCTCCCTTTAAACCACTGATCTTGGAGGGAATAATGATCTAACTTCCTTTTGGTTAATTACTTTTGGGTGAATTAGACATGCCGGCTTTGCTGTCTTCACTTTCCTCAGAAGTACTTAAGCCCTCAAATCTATTTAAACCTTTTCTTTTACTCAAATTAAGATGCCAAAAAATTCTGCTATTAGAAATAATTTACGTTTTTTTTTTTCTTTTGTAAGTTCAGCTTCATGGCTGTGTAATTTTAATAATTTGAGTTGAAATTGATCCTGTCCTATCCCACACAATGGCACCAGACCACCATTTTCCCTGTGACATTTTCTCACCTAACTGGTGCATCAGGCTTAGTAAACAAATACACATAACAGAGAGGTGATGGGGGCTGCGAGAACAAGGCAGATTCTGTACCCCACCTGCTGGGTTAGTCTTCTGTCACATGACAGAGCTCCAGAGATACCTACTGTGAAGGGAGAAAAGGCTGATCCAGGCTTACAGTTTCACAGTCTGGTCACATGGCCCTGGGGAATGGTTTGGGAGGCATGTGTGGCAGAGGAGGCTTGCACCTCATGGTGGTCGGGAAGCAGAGGGAGAGGGGTGTGAGTGGCTGAGGACTTACTATTCCCTTATTTTTAACTCCATCAATTAGATCCCACCTCCTGAAGGCTGTGGAGGGGGTGGGACTTCCAGGACATTTGAGACTGACATGCTGGAGTCCATATATGGATTATGTCTCTTACTTGTGTGTGTGTGTGTGTGTGTGTGTGTGTGTGTGTGTGTGTGTGTGTTTAGGTAGGTAGGTAGGTAGGTAAGTAGGTGTATGTGAGTGCAGGCACCTGTGGAGGCCACAAGGAAGGTCCCCTGAAGCTGGAGTTGCAGGTCAACTGCTGTGGGTGCTTAGAGTCAAATTCAAGTTCTCTGAAAGAGCACCAAATGCTCTTAACTGTGGAGCCATCTCTCTAGCGCCCCCTTCAAGATTGCTTTTACTTTCCTGTGTGTGTGTTTGCTGGGATTAATGTTTTTAAACATAGGGATTATGACTCATATTGTGTGTGTGTGTGTGTGTGTGTGTCCACAAAGGGGAAAACAATCATTTATAAACCTCTGAAAAGCTAGAGTTTTGAGCATGAAGCAATAGATCACAAAATAGTTATTTTGATAAAAATTCCAAATTTTCAGAAGTGAAGCAAAATGCCATAAATAATGACATTGTTAAGAAGGGAACTAAGGGATGTGGACTGCAGCTCAGTTTGTAGAATGCTTGCCTATCATGCATGTGCACTGAACCCCCTGACCCCAGCATCGTGTGGTGACTCACGCCTGTGGTTCTAGCATTTGGGAGGTGGAAGAGGAGGATGAGCAGGTCATGGTCATCCTCTGCTACACAGAGTTGTTGGTCAGTCTGGGTTACATAATCCTGTCAGAAAAAAGGGGTTGATTAATATTCCCAAAGTGAAGTACAGAGTAAAAACTCTAAAGAAGTGGCCAAAACAGTAATTTGGAGCATTTTAATAGCCTTAGGTATTATCAAGGCTCTCTTAGTATTATCAGGGAAAAGAACTCCTTACGTTTTGAGTAATAAGGAAATTGGTGTAAGAGGGCTGATGGTTTTCCTGCCTCTGCCACCCCTTTGCTGACAGTGGGTAGGAACTTCTCAGAGCCTCAGTGTCTCACTGGATAGTGGCCTTCAATGTGCATGATGATGCAATGCAGCTCAGTAGGTGAGTAAAGGGCATGAAGGATACAGGCTCTGGGAATGGGCAGGCTCTTGGTGGGAATACTCTTACCCATGCCTCCAATTCTCATAGGCTACCTTTCTCTTTCTCTGTGTTTTATTTCTCTTCATTACTGACCCCTGTAGGTCCGGGCACATCCCTATTGGGGTCCTAGTAAGAAGGGGCTCCAAGTTCTGGGGAAGAAGACCAGTTGATAGAATTTGGGTTTCATTGACTTGGATTGAGGAAAAACAAAACCTTCTAGTTTGTCAAGCAGAATTTAAGCCCTACAGATGTTCCTGGATCTGAAGCCTTGGATGCCCTTGAGCTGTTGCTCAATTTTCATCTTCAGTGGGAATAGAGCCCCCTGCTCACCATGTGAAAGGACTTCATCAGAAAGAACCAGCAGAGTGACAGGGGAGACTTTGTTGTTACAGTCCTCAATACCAAGTCAGGGTTCCTGCCTGCCAAGCTCTATAGAAAGGTTGTGTATTCTCCAAAAATACTGAGTAAAAGCAACCTCCCAGGGGTTAAGATTCACATGGGCCCTCATAATCTTTTGCACATTTGATGAGTCCTCATGTCTGTCAGCCAGTAGAACAGCCCTAGCCACAACTTCTGTAGTCGTAGTGTATCCTGTATTCCATGGAGGATTGCTGTATTGTCCCTGCCCTTCAAGACTTCAGTTGCAAATTCTCAGAAGACTCCCACAGTGGTAGCTTGAATGAAAATGATCCCAATGGCTTCATATATTTGAATATTTGATTCCCAGTTGGTGGAAATGTTTGAAGAGGATTAGAAGGTGTGGCCTTGTTGGGGAAGGTGTGATCCTGGGGCAATAGGCTTTGAGGCTTTGAAAGGTCCTTACCATTCTCCGCCAGCTCTCTCTTCCTATGTTGTGAATCAGATGTGTGCTCTCAAAGGCTGCTCCAGCACCATGCCAGGCTACAATGGTCATGGACTCTAACCCTCTGTAACAGTGAGCCCCAAATTAAATACTTTCTTTTGTAAGTTGGTCATGGTGTTTTGTCACAGCAATGAAAAAGAAACTAAGACACTGATAGTCTCTGTAGACTCCAACCCACTCCACAAAGAGGGACTCATGACTATCTAAGGGCCAGAAAGCTCAGTAATGGAAAAGCATGGTCCAGCATCAGAACACAGGAGAGAAGCTGGTCTCACTGAGGACCAGGGCCATGGTCATGGCCTCCTTGTACAGATGCCAAGGCCAGTTCTCAATTTCAGCAGAGGCACCCAAGCTCAGTGTCCAGGCCTCAGTGACAAGACACCTACAAAAAGAAGGGTTATTGGGACCATTGTTTCAGTCCATCATGATGTCCCCATCACACAGTGGTGGAAGCATGTGGTGGAGAGAGACTTACAGGGTGTAGACCAAGAGGCAGAAAGCTCATTCCAGAATCAGACCCAAGGGATTCAAATCTTCCAGTTCCCACTTCTAGTGATCTACTTCTGTCTGCCAGGCCCTACTTCCTGAAGGCTCCAAAGACCCCAAAATGGCACTACAGCAGGGTACTCAGAGTTTGAAATCTGAGCTTGTTGGAGAAGGTGAGGAAGGGGCATTCGAACTCACTGAGACTGGGGCTGGGTCCTGACTTTGGTTCCTTATTTTAATTCCTGGTAAAGTGAAATAGCCTGAGAGATGAGATCATAAGGGGGTCCCAGGAGTGATGGCTGACCAAGCCCTGACTCAACAGCCAGCACCATGCCTTACTTATGTTGGTTTCAGGGTGGGTTCCCGAAGTCCTAGGGAATCTGACTTGCAGGAAGCTGATGAGGGTCCATTCCAGGGCCCTCTGTCCATCTATGCTTAATACTTTTCCTGTTGTTGTGACCACAAGATTAACAAGACGCCACTTGAGGAAGAGTTAATTCATTTGCTTTCTTTGTTTACATTTTTTTATGTAGTGTGTGTGTGTGTGTGTGTGTGTGTGTGTGTGTGTATGTGTCATGGCACACATGTGGAGGTCAGAGGACAATTTGTAAAAGCTGATTCTCTCCTTGCCTTATGTAGGTCTCAGGGATTGAACTGAGGTCGTTGGCCTTGATGTCAATGCCTTTTCCCGCTGAGCCTTCTTTGTGACCCACAAATGTGATGTGATTCATATGTGGTGTCCTTAGGTTTCATTTACTGCTCATCTCAGGACCTCCAGCAACCCGAGAGGTGGCACACGTGACATTCCTCAGCAGTAGGAGTTAGTCTCCATCTTGTTCAGCCGTGTCTCCAAGACAAACACATCCATACTGAGTTTCCTATCCTGCTATACGTCATGGGATGTCACATATGCTCAGACAGGGTCCAACCAGGCCCCATCTCTCACCCTGTCCCATCAGTTGTCAGAGGAAAAGTCAGGAGGGAAGTAGAGCACATGGACAAAGCGGTCATTGCAGAGAGGGTGCCTTGAACTTTAGAGGCTTTTTTTTTTTTTTTAATTTTTACTTTTTTTTTTTTTGCTTGCTTGTTGATGTTTAATGACTAAATGTGGTTTTTAGTTAGCTCCTGATGTGAGTTTTCTACACCTGTTGAAAAATAGTGGCAGAATGGTGATACTTGACATTTAAGATAAGGAAAGGAGGTGGTAGAGTTATTTTGCTTAGAAAGGTCACAATTTTGTCTAGAGCTTGCCCATGACAAATGGCCAAGCTGGCTTCCAAAACTGTGTCCACAAGCACTTGGGCACATTGCAAGTGTGTTTTAAACAAAGGAGAGGGGAGAAAGAAACAGAAGGAGACACCTCTGGTAAGCCAGACATCATGGCTCACACCTGTAACTTCAGCACTTGGGACACTGAGGTAGGAGGATCTCTGTGAGTTCATGGCTGGCCTGGGCTACGGAGTGAGGCTTGTAGTGCATATAGAGCAAATGATATGTAACCAAAGTCAAAAGCTGAAGAAAGGGGCGCTGGTGTCACACTAGGTGTGTGGAGCTCAGAAGACAACTGCCAGTGGTTGGCTGTCCCCTTCTACTGTGTAGGCCCCGCAGAGCGGATTTGGGTTGTCACACTTGGTGGCAAGCTCCTTCACACAGCGAGCCATCTCGTGAGCCCCCTCTTCTCCAGCTCTTTACTTCTGTTACATCATGTGCACTGTGTGCTTTCATGCTCCTCACCATGCAGCAGGGGGGCTCATTCTAGAGTAGCCCCTTTCTACCTTTGAACCCAGGTTTTGGCTTTAGCTTTTAGCATACTGTGGGCACCTGGCAGGTACACTTTTAAATGTATTAGAGTTTGGTGAAAGGAAGTTGAGCATCACCAGGGTGGACTCTTTTTTTGAGGACCCAGAGTTTCTTCCTGTTTCCTGAAATGGACATAGTGATCTCTTAGGGATGGGTCAGTGACAAGGGCAATAGCCAGTGTCTACGCATTTCTGCAGAACAACAGTGGCTGAAGCTCTGCTCTGCCTAGGACTAAAAGTCAGGAACTCCAGCTGACTGCCTCAGTGGGACTTCCTGTTGATTTCTGCTGGATGTTGTAAGCTCCTGATTTGATGATGGAACCTTTTCCTGGCTTTCTCAATTGGCGTACTCCAGTCATCTTGGCTGGATGTGGTGAACATCTGATGCTTTCTATCAGCTGCTGTTCTCTATTCTGTGTGTGTGTCCATCTGTCCGTCCTAGAGGACTGAACTCAGGCCTTCTTGCTTGCACCACAAACACTTCACAGGCTGAGCACCTTCCTGGGCCCCCAAGCCTTCACTCTTAATGACTCCTTTATTTCTGTGTAAGTTTCTTCTCCCCAGAACCACACACTGGGTATCTTTTCTCACCCCGTGAGCATAGATGGGTGCACTGTTTTTAATTGCCAGTTCCTTACCAGGTACAAACCTGCCTCTGGATGCCATGGGAAGTGTTCTGTTTACTGCCCCAATGGCAGGAACTGAAATGATCGACCTCAGCTGTAGCTTCTGAGGTCTCACCTCCAAAGTGCCCTTGTTCTTTATGTCTTACAGATGCTCACTTCCTTGAGCCGAGTAAATTTAGACTTAATATACATTAGTTGGCAAATTGACACTGGATGATTGCATGCTGGTTTTGCCTGCCAGCTACTGGCTCAATTCTGGCGAAGCCTGTAATCTCGTCCTCACTGCAATGCTCAAGCAATTACTGAACCATTTTATTCCACTTTCTCTCTTAATATTTTATAAAGAGGGAATACGGGCAAATTAAAGTCCTGATACAAGTGATAAAAAGCAAGGGTCTCAGATACAAGTGAGACAAAAATAGGGACTATCTGGCTTTAATTGGATCCGTTTTAAATTTAAGCTAATTAATCATTTTAAGCAGCAAAGGGAGAAACACAAAATTAAGGAACTTGTACAAAATGCTAAACATATCCAATCGAACAGCTAAGTGTGATTAAAGATACATATCTGTGTTTCCTGGAGGAGAGCCAGCTGGGATGCCTTCAGTGGCAGTGAGGACTTCAGATTAGTCACACCAAGGGAAACCTGTTTGGTCACAGAGTTGCAAAGGATCATGGGTCATCCATAGAGGAAAGATGAGCTTAACAGATCAGGGAGCTGGAAGATGGAGCTGCCAGCATACACTTGTTTATTTCTTGTTTCTGATTGGCTCCATTTTTCAGATTCTACCCAGACAGTGTAGGTGGCAGAGGAAACACAGGTTTCTTGGAATTATAATCTCATATATTGAGCAATGTCTATAGACAGAAAATCTTTTGCAGATGCATGTGTGTACATGTACATGAGCGTGCATTATGTGGAGGAAAGTGTTATTCCTTATGTCATCCATCTTTGTTTTTAAGACAGGTTCTCTCATTGGCCTGAAACTCACAAAGTAGGCAGGGCTGGCTGGCCAGGGAGCCCCAGTATTTGGCTGGCTCTGTGTCCCCCATGCTGGGATTACAAGTGCATGCCACCATGCCTGGCTTCTTTCACACAGCCCTGGGTAGTTTAAAGTTAGGTCTTTCTGCTTACAAGGGAAGCACTGTATGGCCGAGGCTTTCTCTCCTGTCCTGAGACTCTCTTGCTATGTTCATGTAGGTATCCCAGGAAAGATCCTGATGGGCTCTCTTTGGATCCTTCACTCTTCTCCACCAATTACTGTGTTACTGGGATTGCTCAGGAATGAGTCACATGATCATCTATGTGGTCAGGACAACCTACAGTCTGTTACTAGAATAAGGAAAGCAGGGGAAATGGACCAGGTATCCTGACCTGGGGTAGTCACAGCCCATTGCAGAGCCTCCTTCCTCTCACCTTTCTGAAGAAGGAGCTAAAAAAAAAAGAAACCACACAAGAGCCAATGGTCCCTGACTCTGTGTAGTCTCTTCTTATTTTAAAGAGATGTTTGTCTGCGTGGGCAGCCCCTGGATGAAAGTCTCACACTACTCTATGGTATCAACCTCACAGCGTACATTGACTGGGTGATTGATTGACGTTCTGGGCATGGTCTGTACAAGTACTTTCAGCATGGTGGGAGTATGCATTTTCTTAGCTCTTCTGTCTCTGAAGAGATCTCCCCAGGCAGCAGAGTCATGTCACATGTTTGAAATTCCTGGCAGCCTCTGTCTTGCAAAGAGTTAATCTGAGAACTAAAGAGGGTGAAAATGGGGCTGGAGACTGCAGGGACTTTGTAGAGCTGGGCCTTCTGGCTTTGATTGACAAATGTGTTGAGATGTGAAGGAAAGAAATATGCATCCCACACTGCTTTGTTTTTCATGTAAATGAGTGTTTTAGCCCCAGACTTTCTGGTATCTTATTATGCAGGTGACTTGTCATTGACACCCATGCCATTTGCATGGACTTCTTCCTTGGCCAGAAATTCACAGACTGTCACTTGGCCACATTACATGCTTTGGTGCAAAGGAGAACCTGGTATTGCACATGTTTTTGCATAATATGGAGTGGATCTTGCCTGGGCAAGACCCAGGTTCTGTGGGTTTGTAGTATTAAATACTTCGAGATGTCCTGTTAGTCTCAAAGATGCGAGGAGAAATACCACTGACCCAAATCATCATGGCCAAATTAACTAATGCAAGCAATTAATTAAAGCAAACATTTTTATTTGTGTACAAGGTCTGCCTCCTGTTAAGGTGGGGTTCAAGAGGTCAGTCTTGGATGCGAGGAAGACAAAGTTTTTATAGCTCAGGGGTAGGTGGTTTCCAAATGGGGTTTTGGCAGGCAAAATAGGCAGGGCTGCAGGGGCAGAACATAAGCATAACAAGTTAGTCATAATGACCTCCTGAAACAAAGACATATTGCAAGGTGGTCATAGCAAGATAGTCATAACAACAAGTAGTCATAGCAATAGGTAGTCATAGGTGGTCATAATAACCTTTTGAAACAAAGACGTTGCTGCCATTTCCTGGAACAGGCAGTACAGAACCATAAGGTTACAGTTGGGACATAACACAATCCCTGAAAAACAGAGGTTCAATCATAGACCTAAATTAACCTAGTTGTCTTTACTGTAAGATGGGTTTCAAGCTCAAGGTGGAAGCAAGTTCAACAGTTCCTAGAGGATTCTTTTTGTTTGATCTTTAGCCTGTGGCTCATGCGTTTCTCTGGTATATGGATACAGTGGTGATATTAGAATTGACAACCAGTGCCAGAGAGATGGCTCAGTAGGTTTGCTGCACAAACATTAGGACTTGAGTTCAGATCACCAACACCCAAGGTTGGTGTGGTGGCATGAGCCTGTAATCATAATGTTGGAGGAGTACAGGTAGGAAGACTTGTTGAGGATTTCTAGCTAGTCAGGTATGGTAGTTTGAATGTAATTGGCCCCCATAAATTCATAGAGAATGGCACTATTGGGAGGTGTGGCTTTGTTGGAATAGGTATGGCCTTGTTGGGGGAAGTGTGTCACTGTGGATGTGGGCTTTGAGGTCTCACATATGCTCAAGCCATGCCCAGTATCTCAGTCCATTTCCTGTTGCCTTCTGATCAAGATATAGCCAGCACCACGTCTGTCTGCATGCTGTCATGTCCTGTCATGATGATAATGGACTAAACCTCTGAAAATGTAAGTGAGCCACGCAATTAAATATTTTTTCTTTTTAGAATTGCCATGGTCATGGTGTCTCATCACAGCAATAGAAACCCTAAGACACCAGTCTAGCTGAACTGGTGAGCTCCAGGTTTGGTAAGAGATCCTGTCCCAGAATATTAGGTGGAAAGCTACAGAGGAAGACATTTGATGTTAACCTTTGGCCCCCATATGCTCACACATACCCATTGGTACAATAAGGGTAAAAAATGTCATGGGAGTAACCAACCACTTTCTGATTGGATTTATGGCTTGCTTCACAAGTTGAAACCCATACCTGACATTGATCATCAGGGTCAAGAACCTGGGATTAGGAGTTTGTAGGCCCCATAGTAGAAACTACCACCATTACTCTGCTAAGTGAGCATAGTATTATAACAAGTTCTAATGAGTTATCATTATATCCATAGATTAGTGCATATTGCAATCCTTATTACAGATTTTTTTTTTCTCCTCAGTAGCTGGTGATTAACACAGAGGCCCACAACTTGTCAAGGTACAGCTAATAATAGACTGAGGAATGCTTAACTCCAAATCAGACATTTGTATCACATTCTTCTTCTCAACACTAAGGGATTATTGTAGATGAGGGGGCAGAAAGATGATAGGATCTGGAGAAGTGGTAGATGCCTACAGGGCAACAGGTTTCCCAGACACATCAGGGCAGGCACATATATGAACTCACAGTGGTATGACAGTATGCACAAGACTTTCACAAGAGAGTGAGGAAGTAGACACAATGTCCCAACCTTAGTTAAGGAGTGATTGACAATTGATAGCTGCTGGTAGAGGGAGAATTGGTTTTCTTTAAGGGTCTGACCTCTGGTGGGTTGACCACACTCCTCCAGTGGAAGAGCATGCAATCAAGGACCTATCAGCAACACAAACTGCACTCCACGGGCTCAAGATAGAGCAAAGGAGACACATAGTTGGGTGGGAAGATGTGGTAGTTGCTTTTCTTTGCTGGGTTGAAACACCGTGACCAAAAGCAGCTTATGGAAAGAAAGAGTTTGTTTTGGTTCATAGTTCTGGAGGTGTAAGAGTCCATCATGACTCTGGGGAGGCATAGCAGCAAGCGGCAGGTGTGATGGCAGGAGCTGGAAGCTGAAAGATCCCCTCTTGAACTGTGAACATGAGGCAGAGTACAAACTAGAAGTTGGGTGAGGCTATAGGCTCTCAAAGCTCACTGCCAGTGGCATGCTTCCTCCAGCAAGGCTTCCATCCCCAAGGTTCCAGAACATTACCAAAGCAGCACCATTAGCTGGGGACCACGTGTTCAAATGCCCAAACCTACTGGGGACATTCAAACCACCTGAGTAGGGAAGAGGGGCCGGGGGAGGGAGAAGTTGGGCGAGGGGATGAATATTCTCAAAATACTCTGTATCAAGTTCTTAACTAATAAAAACAAACAAAAAATGTTTAGTGGGTTATAGATAAAAGATGCCACTCACACAGCCAGTGGCAGCTTCCATTTCTTGTCTGCACACAGGTAAGGTTGCCAGCAGCCTCTTGATGATACCCAGTAAGAGAGCTGTCTGAAGATGTCTGAGCTGGGGACCAGGTTATGTTGTAAGGTCCCTTCCAGCTATGTTCCTGCTGGTGTCCAGGCTCTTTCCCTCCTTCTCTCTCTCTCTCTCTCTCTCTCTCCCCCCCCCACCGTGTGTGTGTGTGTGTGTGTGTGTGTGTGTGTGTGTGTGTGTGTGTGTGAATGTGTGGAGATAGATATGTGTTGTAGTGGAGTGGGAAAGGATGGAGGCCAGATTGCTCTCCACCTCACTTTTTCAGACAAGGTCAGTCACTGAACCTGGAACTCTGTGATTCAGCTAGACTATCTGGCTAGTGATCTCTGGGGATCCATATGTCTATCTCCCCAGGACTGGGGTTACAGGCATGTGCTGTCATGCACAGCTTCTTAACATGGGTGCTAGGGATCTCAATTCAGTTCCTCTGACTTGGGTGGCAAGCACTTTACCATATCCTCAAACCTTGTTTTTGTTTTCAAAAGGGAATTCGAATTAGGACCAGGCTTTCTTCTACACCGGGGAAGTAAACATTTTTCATTTTCAAAGCCCGCAAATTAATCTTTTTTTTTTTTTTTTTTTTTCATATCAGAGCCAAGTGCTGAGACTCTAACCAGAAGGCCCTGAGCCTGCTGCCCCTGGAGGAGGGTCTGCAAGTGTACCAGCTGATGCATATGCATGTCTCTTGCTGTGGAAGCTTGGGGCCCTGGGCATCCAGGGGGTAAAGCTGTGCTCACTAATCATAGCACAGCATCGGTGTTTGCTGCAAATCCTCTATTATCTCTGCATCATTAGTAGTTTCTAAGCTGCCGACAACTAATTTCACAGTGAATCTTATTTCTCCCTGATATTTTAAATAAGCTATCACACTGGGACCCAGCTGACAAGCTGCTGAGAAAAAAGGAACCTCCCTCCATCAGGCCCTGGGTGGGAATCTGAGGTGGCAGGTTCAGGAAGACTCTCCCCTACCCTGATTAAATCAAACATGCCTTAGTAGTAGGGGGAACTTGGGGGCTGAGGGTCTTGTTGCACCTCAACTTTTCCCTCCAGTCACCCTGAGTATGAATGAATGTTTCAGATCCTCAGAAAAGAGAAAAACAGGTTAACACAGGCCTGGTAGTTCAGGCCCGACATTCCAGCTACTGAGGAGGCTGAGGCAGGAGGATTGCAGATTCAAGGCTTGCTTGGAAAACTTAATGAGACCCTATCTTAAAATATAAAGTAAAAATGGGTCTGGGGGTTCTATAGCCCAGTGGCAAGGCACCTACCTAGTGTGGATGAGGTCCTGGCTTCTGTCTAGAGTACCAGTGCTTCTCACAGGAACATCACGAGCTCAGTTCTAGAGTATGTGATAGAATACACCTGCTGTGTAGAGAGTCTAACATGTGCTCAATATATTTACCTTTTATTATTTTCCCTTCAGGATGCTTTTTAACAAGTGGCTCATGTGTGTCTCAAACCATAAGCGGCAGTGCCACCATCAGGCCCCTCTCCATTTCTGGTAATCTTGGTGGTTCACTGTGGAAATGCACCGGGAATGATGGCCTTTGGAAGGGGGGGCAATGAGAGCATGCAGGAGCCTCTGGTACATTGCCTTGGCCCTGTAGAGCAGAAAAGATGGAGGGTAGCTGGCCTCTGAGAAGATTCCACCCCTGAGCTGTGGCCAGTTCTTATTCCCTGCGGGGCCTGGCACAGTTCCCCTGGATGAATGCTGAGGCTTTTGGGGGCACTGCCCAGGTGCTTGTCAATATAACGTGGTCCCTCTGAGACATTAGGAGACCTGTAGCCATTCTGTCCTTTGAGCACAGAGGACAGAATTAGTTATGTTTCCAATTGCCATGGCAAAGTAACTGACAACCAGCAAACTTGGGGAAGAAGGGCTTATTTTGACTTCAGCCTGAGTCCATCATTGTGACAGGAGCAGGAGGTGACAGACTGATCACATTGGATCTGTAAGAGGAAATCAGAAAGTGAACAGGAAGTTGGGCTGGGCTATAAAACTTCAAAGCCTGGGCCCAGAGACCCACAGAGACTCTATCTCCTAAAGGGATAAACCTCTCCCAAACAATGTCAGCAGCTATAGACCAAGTGTTCAAACATATTACACCAATGGGGGATATGTCACATCCACACCATAATAGTCTCCCACATGGGAGCTCCTTTTTCTGGTAACTGAAGGGATTAGAATAAGGTTACAGAGGAGTCCCTGTCCCTGCATGCAATGCTAGGTGTGAGCATATATGCTTATTTAATACCCACTGTAGTCCACTGGGTCTGGGTCAGCTCCTGCTGCATGCTGTAGCTGAGGAGAGCAAGGCTTGGCAGAGGCAGATCCCTATTCCCCAGGCCCACTATGAGCAATTTTCTGCTAACACACAATGCGTGGTCAAGTAGAGGAAACATTACTCTCTGCTCTGCACAGAGACCTTGCCTCTTCCCCATCCCCTCGGATGCTCAGCCTCTTCCAAACAGACCCACAGGGCTACTCTTTGCAGCCTGTACAGCTCAGTGAAGGAGGAGTATCGCGAGTGAGTGACTGTCATCCAAATCAACCAACCACCATCTTGGGGGCTATCCACGTGTAGCTGGTTGATAGTTTACACTGCCATATAGAGACAGGCAGTAGAGCAGGGGATTCTCTCCTGAGTATCCAGCTGCTTCCACCTAAAAATGTTGCCTATGGCCTGGGGGAGGGGCTAGAGTATATAGAGGTCAGGGAAGACTGGAGCAGGGGCTCCTCTCGTGCTTTAGAGGAAGAAGCCCTTATTGGTGTTGAGTAAGGCTTCCCAGGTGCAGCAGGCTGTGGGAGGAGTACCCACAGCTCTGTAAGTGACCTCTCACTTAGGCTCAAAATACATTTATTGGCTTCCCAGTGTAAACTTTTGCCGAATTGAATCATGCCTTGGTTTGTCATTGGGACCCAGGGAAGGAATTTTAGCAGCAAGGAGGAAGAGAGCAGAGGAATCTGTGGTGTCTGATGGGGAGAGATGACTACTTCTCAGGTGGGTTTGACTGCCTTGGGTTCGCTGGAAGGCTTCTCATCTCTGAGGCACCCAGGAACCTACAAGAACTCAGAGTGTTGTTCTTTTTTGCTGTCTGTTGCTGGGATAAATACTATCTCCAACAACAGCTTGGGGAGGAAACGGTTTCTTCAAGCTTACACACTGTAGTCCATCATGGAGGGGAGCCATGGTGGAAATGCAAGCAGAAACTGAAACAGAAACCATGCAGGTATGCTGCTTGCTGCCTCTCTCACTGGCTCATGCTCAGCTACATTCCCAACACACCCCAGAACCACCTGCCCAGGGAGGGCACAGTGGGCTGGGCCCTCACATGCTAATCAGCAATCAAGGTAGTTGACCAGACATGGCCAAAGGCTCATCTCATCTGGGCAGTCCCTTGACTGAGATTTCCTCTTCATCAGGAAATTCTTCACTGTTTCAAACTGACAACAAGAAACACCTGGACAGGTGCTGTGCAGACAAATGCGCTTCCCCCTTCCCCAACTTGTGGTGAAACAGAGTGGAGAGAGAACATCTAACCTCCCACATGCCCACATGCATGTGCACACACAGCCAGATGCTAGCACATGCATGTGCACACACATGCTTATTGTTAAGTGGGTACTGTCGTTGGTTGGGTTCTACCAGCCACATGGTCAGGGTGAGATGATGTGTGTGTTGGATCTGACAGGGAATGGAGTGGATTCCAGTGTTTCAAGATGGGCAATAACCCAGTAGAGCACTCAGATAGGACTTTGTGGTGAGTAGGTAGGAAGAGTCATGGAACAAAGGATGGGGAGGGAGCTGTGAGAGCTGTGAGCCTACAGAAACTTGAACAGCAAGGCTTCTTCCCAGAGTGGTCCTTATGTAGGCCCCTGGTGATACCAGGCTTCTGGGGACACAATTCATGTCATAGACTCTGGGGATTCCTTCTAAGAGCTTTACTGGTGAGTTCCCCACCTGAGGGTGTGTTACACATCTACAGGCCTATGCAGGGCTCAGGAGCATGCTTGCTGTCTAGAGGGTAAGTATCACATTCTCCTTAACTGTCAAGATGTTGTAGTATGGAGTCATAGGAGAGAATCTCAAATAAGGAATTGCTTAGAGCAGATTGGCCTACTGGCCTCTAAGGCCAGTCTATGCGGCATTGTCTTGATTGTTAATTGATGAAGGGGATGCGGAAAACTGCAGGTGGCACCATTCCCTAGGTCTTGGACTGTATAAGAAAGCCAGCTAAGTGTGAGCAGGCCAGCCAGCCAGCCAGTAAGTGCTGTTTCTCCATGGTTTCTGCCCTGACTTTCCTAAATGATGGGTGGTGACATGGGAGTGTAAGCCAAATAAACTCTTTCCTACCCAAGTTGCTTTTTTTCAGACTTATCACAGCAACAGAGAGGAAGCTAGAACATACACTGTGCCTGGAAACCAGCAAGATGGAGAGTGATAGGGAGGAAGGGGAACACGTGCTGCCCAGAGCTGTGCAGAGACAGGTCCCAGAGAGCCTTGCAGATGGCTGACCATAAACTTTTCTGGTCTGTGGATTGTTACAGTGAAGACTAATTACTCTTGCAGTCTGCAACAGGCTTCACCATCTTGGGTTTCTCCTGGACTACACCACCGGGAGCAAAGCTGGAGCTGTGGGGCTGTGGTCCGGCTCCTAAGAGCCCTGGAGGGTCTTTAGTAGGGAGGTCTTGTTTTCCTTTGTGCTCAAGGATCTCATGATCCTCCCTTCTCAGCCTCCCAAATGCTGGGGCTACAGATGTGGGCTGCCACACCCTAGCTTTGGAGCTCAGTTTATCTTCTTGGCTGAAGAATGATTTGCTCTGGAGTCCTCCGAGTACTCCTGGAAGCTTTGGTGAGGAGTTCTTTGATTCCTCTGCCTGCCTGGGCAGCAGAGGGAGGCTGCTTGGAGAGATAAGGGAGGATTTATTTGTGTGGCTCCTCGAACTTGGGGCTGTTTAGAGTTGATGTATATCTGCCTTTAAGCAACTGTGTGAATGCTCAGAAATACGTGAAAGTAATCCACTGGAGATCAAAATCCTTGGTTCCAGACCTTTCCAGGTTGGTGTGTCTTAGAAGAGAGGGTTTTGGTCACATGGTGGCACATTAATTAGGTAACGCTTGTACGCGTGGACTTAGGTATCAGGCCCATAGCTGGGAAGTGGCACAATTCAGGGCTGGGATTGAAGTGAAAATACCACATAAGCAAGTATGTGTCCCAGGCAGGTGCAGTGATTGGCAATTGTGTGAAGCTGAATGTACCAGCCACCCCCTCCTGGGCCAGGCAGCCTCAAGTCCTGGCTGAATTGAAGCTGGCAAACACATGAATGGGGGAATTTACTAGAGGTAATTACAGGGGAGGGAGGGAGGGAGGTGGGAGGGAGGCTCCCTGTGCTCCTGGGAGGGGTCTCTCTTTTTCCTTGGCATAAAGGACTCTCTTCCTCTGGTGCTGTTCCGTTTTCACACATGCTGCCCCAGACTGAGTGGAGGACTTAGGTACCAGGTACTTGCGTGACCTCTAGAGGGGAGGGGGCAGTGCTTGTCCCCAAGCTTAGTCACTTGGCCTGTGCACGTATTGACACCCACTCACACACCTGGGCTTCCTTTTTACTTCTTCTGGGACTTGCCTCATCCAAATGGCAGTGTGATGGAGCCCAGAAAACAGGCTCCTGAGCTGCCTCGAGGCTCAGTACCTGTTAGGCGAGACCCTCCTGAAACACCATTCTTCTCTGGAGTGACCCCCAGGGTTCACTGTGAGAGCATTGGGGACTCCTGGAAGGAAGCAAAGCCATCAGAGCCTTGCCTTAAGATTTGCCATCCCCACGTCAGTAGGCACTGCTTCACTCCCTGAACCCCAGGCTTCCTTCACTCCCTGAACCCAACAGTATGTCAGGGGGAGAGGCCAGGTGTGGTCCATTGTACACTTGAAAATAAAATCAGATGACATCAGCGGAGTCCATAGAGTAGACTTCCTCTAAATCATGTGATCAGACATGTGGCAAGTGGTGGCTGATGTAAGCATTGAGACCACCTTGTTATAGTGCTGATCCCTGTTGGCCACTGTTCATCATCTCTTTTCCAGGACGTGGTTGGTCTCTGTCCCTCTCCTTCAGCAGCTTAGGAAGGGGTGTGATGCCTAGACAGCATTTCATTCTCAGTGCTGCTGGGCTCGTGAACTTAGTCTCACGGTCCCTGTGGGTACTGAGATGTCTGTCTGACTTCTCAAACAGCCTGGAGCGCAGTGGGTGCTTCAGAGTTCAAGGTCACAAGTACCAGATTTGCTTGTTGATCCCCAGTTCCACCCATTTTTCCGAAAGTGTTGAGATTTCATTCTTCTTTATGACTGAATAAAACTTGTGTGTGTGTGTACCACCTTTTCTTTATCCACCTCTCTGTTGGTGGCCAGCTAGCTGGCTCCACACCTCAGCCATTGTGAATCGTGCAGCAATAACCATGGACATACTGGAACCTCTGCATGTGCAGACTTAAACTCATGCTTTAAAAAAAAAGATACTTTCATATAGGGAGTGGTGCCCTGTTTCATTCATTTACCTCCTCACTTTCTCTACCTTCCCCAGTGAGGCTCCTACATACCAAAAGAGAGCATCGAATCAGCTGAAGCTGGAGTTACAGAAGGTTGCCAGTTGCCTGATGTGGGTGCTGGGACTCAGGTCCGCTGGAAGAGCAGCAAGTGCTTATAGCCTGAGCCACCTCTCCATCCCCACATTCCTTTATGTTAAAACAACTTAAACCAGACTCAGAAAGACAATATTGCATGCTTTCTCTCTTATAATGAGTCTATATTTAAGTGTGTGTGTGTGTGTGTGTGTGTGTGTGTGTGTGTGTGTGTGAACTAGTAAGCAGACCATGAAAGGGAGGAAGAGGTCTCAGGGAGAGAGAAGAGAACATGGAAATAGGAGAGGGATGCAAGTGTCGTCAAAACAGAAGGGAGATTGTCTGGGGGTAGGGAGGGGGTCAGTAGAAGGTGGAGAAAGAGAGTGATTAAGAACAAAATTTAATCTCTTTCTCTCTCTCTCTCTCTCTCTCTCTCTCTCTCACTCACACACACACACACACACACACACACACACACACACACACACACGGATGAAATGAAACTCACATTTTCTGTTCTATCTAAAATATTAATAATAAAAACAACCTTGCGGATTGGGGCATGTCTCACTCAGTTAAACACTGCTATGTAATGATGAACATCTGAGTTTGATCCCCAGCATCCACTCAAAAAGCTGAATGTGTGGGAGCACGTGCCTGCAAACCCAGCTTTGTGAGGCAGAGACAGGGGGATTCCTGTGGTTTACTCTCCAGCAAACCTAGCTCCCAGTTCAGTAAGGACTGTGTCTCAAAAAATAAGGTGGACCTGGTTGAGAGAGGAGCTTGAGGTTGACTTCACACACACCCCAAACCCCAAATCACACGACGTGTTCTCAGGTGCAGATCCCACCATGGCATCTGAATTATAATATGCTTCCTTGGTTTCCTCTTAGTGACACTTGGAGTCTCTCTCACATAGAGAATGGTGCCCTCTGCTTCATCATTTGTCTTCACACTGACTCTAGCCTCCCCAGCCCCAATGCCAGTGTCAGAGCCCTTCCAGTCACTCTTGTCCGCTGATCACAGATGAACCAGAGAGCATGCTGGGCACGAGAAAGGATTTCCACAGAACAGAACGCAGCTTACACGCACATAAACAACACGAATGAAAATTAACTTAAAGATCCTTTCTCCCCCCCTTAACTGCGACTTTATACCGATGGGCCTGCTTGATTTCCTACATGGCTACCTTTACAAAAGGGCCCGCTGTTTTACGATGTCAGATGTGACCTTTCCGACAAAACGTGCACACTGCGCCACACACAGAGGACTCTTCGAAGCTAGTAATTTTCATGATGCAAATTTCGGAGCAGAACGAGCCCATTAACCAAATTAGCAATTCATAAACGCAAAAGTTCATGGCCAGGAAGCAGCCATGTCTTTCTAGAAGGTATAATTTTAGCCCATTGTAGAGTTAAAGTGTGGTTTCTCCCCTTTAAATATATATATTTTTTTAAAAAGCAGATGAGGGTTCTAATTAAATTGGTGAAAGCCATGTATGAAAGGAAATCAGGCAGTAAGGTGAATGCCTAACAAGAAGCCTGAGGTCTCCTATTGGGGCAGGAGGGCACTGCCCTGGCTGTGCATGTGTAATACAGGCCACAAGGGAGGCACATGCCTTCTGAAAGGCACCGATTGCAAACTGGACGAGTGTGCTTGGCATGTTTGGAGGTGACATCCCACTTGAAGTATGGTCCATATCCTAGGGGTGGGAGGCACTGAATTAGCAGTAGGTAACCGTCCAGAAACTCAGCATGTGTCTAGTTTTGAAGCAGACCATACTAAAAGACATGAGACTGGCAATGTCTCAGCTTAATGTGATTCTTTAAAATATTAGAGCTACAAAGCCAGGCATGGCAGCTTCTGCCTATGGCCCCAGCGCTTGGGAGGCCTGGTAGATGAATGACTTCCCTCATTACTATGACGAAACGCCTGACTGAAGCCCACCGAAGGAAGGAAGGGCAGTCGTGTGAGGGTTCAGTCCATCATGGCAGGGAAGCATGGTGGCAGGAGCGTGAGGCAGCTGGTCACATGACATCTGCAGTCAGGAAGCAGAGAGAGGTCAATGCTGGCTTGGATTGATTTATCTTTTTTATTTGGTCCAGGACTCCACCCCAGGGAATGGCATACCCACATTAAGGGTAGGCCTCCCCATATTACTTAACCCAATATAGACAATTACTCACAAACGTGCCATAAAACTTGTTTTCTAGATGTTTCTAGAGCCAGTCAGGTTGGCAATCAACATTAGCCATCACTGTGAGTTTAAGGCTAGCCTGAGCTACATAGACCCTGTCTCGGACAAACAAACAACACAATGTTATAAGCACAAGAATACTGTGAATTCCATAGCCTTGTTCTGATAACTGGTCAGAACCCTTCCATGTGATTCTGTACACTCCATGCTATAGCAGTGTGTAAATTCACCACGTTTTGTCTCTGCTCTCAGTGGATGGACATTTGGGTTGTTCCTACTCTGGCAATTGTATTGATGATACTCTGAATATTCATGAGCACATTTTTGTTTTAAAACCTTTTAAAAATTGTTTGGAGTCTATACCCCAAATCAGAGTGAAATACCAATGCTTCAGAGTGGGAAACTTGGAAAACAGGATGCTGTCTGAAAGAATCCAGGTGCAGAAGGCTAAGGCTTGGCAGCTGCTTGGACCTTTCAGGTGTTACAGCTGGGGTGAAATGCAATCAGCAACTAGGGGAATGTTTTCATTTCTTTATCTATTATTGTGATAAAAACAAAGCAACTTAAGGGGGAAAGAATTTGTTGTGGCTCACAGTTCAAGGGTGTGAGCTATCCAGGTGGCAGTGAGACAATAGGACTGTGAAGTAGCTGGTCACACGGCATCCACAACTGGGAAGCAGAGAGCTGTGACCGAGTGTTGCTGCTCACTTCCCCCTTTCCACCTACACAGTTCAGGATCTTAGCCAGGGAACGGTCTCATCCATAGTGGGTGGGTTTTCCCACCTAAATTAATGTCGTCATGATAATCCCCCACAGGCATGCCCAGCAGTCTGTATCACCTGTGATTCTATTTTAAAAATCAGTTTGTGTGTTCATTTTCTTTCTAAAGAACCCAGCCTCAAAGTGTTCTGTTCTAGCAACATGAAATGGGTGTGAAGCCTCCTTTAAGGGCCAGTCTTTACCTACAGCTTATCTGACAGACCGCCTCGGGCCTCCCTCCTGCTAAAGCAGCTCCGTTTGTTACTTTATGATTATATTGATTTATTTTAAGGTGCCATTTCTTTTACTATGCCATGGTGCACATATGGGGTAAGTTCTCTTTTTCCACCACGTGGGGTCCAGGAACTGAATTCAGGTCATCAGGCTTGATGACAAGCCCTTTTCCCTACTGAGCTCTCTTACCAGTCCCTGTCTTGTTTCTAGAAAGAGTCACAGGTGATGAAATATGTGTAGTTGGTATACTTGCTGTATCTCTGACCAGCTAATGCTCAGGAGGAGTGAAACACGGGAGAACCAGAGTCTGGCTCAGTGTTCAATCTAGTGGGTACTAGTAAATATCTTGTAGATAGATGGGTGGGTTGATGGGTAGGTAGATGAGTTGATGGATGGATGGATAGGTGTATATAGATATATAAAGGAGGATGGATGGGTAGGTTTTTTGTATGTATATGTAGGCGTATATATGCATGTATATATAGATGGATGAATGGAAGCACCTATGTATATGAGGGTGGATGGATGGATGGATGCACATAAATATACCTAGGTCAGTGGATGGATACATGCATGCATATGTAGCCATATGTATGTATGTATGTATGTATGTATGTATGTATGTATGAATGTATGTATGTACATATCAGTGGATGGGATAGTTATAGCAGGTTTTCTTTTAGACCACCAGCCAGCTCCCAAATCATGACAGGAGACTTCTTAGTTGTGAATCCTTGGCCTTATCTTATGCTTGTCCCACTAGCTCTTGTAATTTAATCTGTTTCTATTCATCTACATTTTGCCTTGGGGCTTTTTACCTTTCTTCCTCTCTATATCTTATTTTCACTGTTTCTCCCTGTCTGTCTGTCTGGCTTCTGGCCCCGGGTATGTATGTATGTATGTATGTATGTATGTGCACATGTGTAGTGTGTTTGTGTGCAGGTGTCCATGGAGGCCTGAAGGAGACATTGAATCTGTTAGAACTGGTGTAATAGGGTTTGTGAGATGCCCAATATGGGAGCTGGGATCCACTCCATCCTTTGATACATCAGTGAACACTTAAGAACAGCTCCAGCCAAGTGATGGCAGTTTCTGTAAAGTTGATAACCAACACTAATCATCACAGGTGTAGAGATCCTAAATGCCCCCAGGGGGTCCTGCTCTATAAAACATGGCTTCCCTATAAGTTACCCCACCCAGAGTGTCAATACTACCATGTTGAGAAACCCCCCTAGAAGCCGGATGAAATCACAGCAGGCCATTAGTGGGACCTCAAACCCTGAAGGCACAGTGCACGGCTGTTTTTGGACTGACTACCCCTCTTTTTGTCGGCATCTTGGTAATCATCTCGTTATTTAAAGCACATCCAAGTATGTGTAATATTGGTCAGGTGACATGGCTCTGTGGGTAAAGGTACTTGAAAGCAGTTCAGTCCCTGAGACCTATGAAAGGGAAGAACTCCTGGTAGTTGTCCTCTGGCCTCCATAGGTGTGCCATGACACATGTGAGTGCTCACACACAGAATAAATCCATAAAATAATTTAAAGTGCAGATAATATTAAAATGTGCTGATTGGGGGTGGTTCTGCATCTCTCCTAATATTTTCAATAAAAGCAGAGAGAGAGAGAGAGATTGAGAGAGAGATTGAGAGAGAGAGAGAGGGAGAGAGAGAGAGAGAGCGCGAGCTGAGACAAACTCTCTTCTTTCCTTGGCCTCTTGGTTCACGCTTGGGCACTTCGTAAATGCCAACATCCACAGACTGCTGTGTGACTTTGCATGCTGCTTTGGCCAAATGCAGAGGAAAGGAAAATCCTTTTGGAATGTGCAGACAGTCTCCTAGCTCCCACTGACTCAAAGGCTAAAGATGCCGTCAAGTGCTATCTGAGGACTACAGAAGTGATCTCCCTACTTTGTTTTAACTTGATGTTCCCACATGGTGTGTGTGTGTGTGTGTGTAGGTTACATGAAAAGTTCTCTTGCTGCTCCCCAGGAGCTCTCAGTCTTGTTTTCATTTTGTAATAATGTCTTTTACAGGACACAGGACACAGGGCTTAGGAAGTTGACTAGACTGGCCGGCCAGCAAGCCCCATCTGTCTCTCCCTCCCCAGTGCTGGGATTACAAGTGAATGCACCTCTCCTAGCTTTTTTTTTTTTTTTTTTTTCAAATGTGCATTTGAGGAATCAAACTCAGGTACTTCTGCTTGCAAACTGCTTTATCAACTGAGCCATCTCCTCAGCCTTTACCAATGTGTTTTTAAAGTGCTGTGATTTATGATTTTCTTTATTCTGTTACTATAGAAACTTCATGAAGCCATTACCACATCAGAACATGATACTCTGTGTTCCTGGACCATGGTCACTCATGTTTGACTTGTGTTGGCACAGTGTGGGAAGGGGATCACCCCTTCCTCTAAGAGAATAATACCTAGGCTGGGAAGCTGACTGTGATGGCCAGAGAGATGTGAGGTGACCCTGTGTGCACTATTCAGTCCCAGGAGGTCACACTTATCATGACCTTCAGCGGCAGCCACAGCCCATCTTGGCAGTGGTGGTAGAGGGGGCAGGAGCTCTGCTGAGTGGCCCTTTCATCATCCCACATCCTGCCCCGGGTGGGGAGGTAGGAGGCTGCCTGGCTGCCCAGTCTGCATTTTTCTTTTCATTTCTTCCTTTCTTTCTTTCTTTTTTAATTTTTTTTAAATTTTTTTTAGCTGCAGAGATGGAGAATAAAGCTGTGGCTTCCTGCTATTAAGCGGGAGTGTGATTAGTTATAGGAAAGTCGATTCATTCTCTGGCTTTGGGAAAGGCTTTTAAGTGTGAAAGGGGATGCTAATCCCCTGGGAAATGATTTTTAAGCAAAACTGCCTGAGTTGTGCCAGCTGCTTAGATAAACACAGAGGGGTGGGATGCTTGGCTGCCTCTTCACCATGCACCAGGCTTACAGGAGTCTGTCTGTTTCTCTCATCCTCCCTTCCCTCCTTCCTTGCCCTCCCTCCTTCCTCCCTTCCCTTCCCTCCTTCCTTCCCCTCCATCCTTCCTCCCTTCTCTTCCCTTCTTCCTTGCCCTCCCTCCCTCCCTCCCTTTCTTCTTTTTTCCTCTTCTCCCTCCTCCCTCGACCCCCTTTCTCTCCCTCCTTACCCATTCCTGTGCTTCCTTTCCTCCCTCCTCCCTCTCCCTTCTCTTGTCTCTTTCTCTCCCTATACTATTTCTCCTTCACTCCCCTCTTCTTTTCCTCTCTCTTTCCTTCCCTTCTTTCTTGGACTCCCAAGGAAAAGGACCCGGGGTGGGTGTGTCAGAACATTGACAGCACTTACCTGACTTCCATCCTTCTTACTTTTTATACCCCCACTTTGTTTCCCTTCTCTTCCCTCCCCCTCCCCAACTGTATTCTCTGCCTTCTTTCCCTGGAGAATACAAGCTCTTGTAGGACAGTCCTTGAAGTTTGGAGTGGCCTTCAGACTCTGTCAAAGGCCAAGATGTTCATGTTGTCTTGAAGAAACACAGAACCTGAAGCACAGGAGCTTTTCGAAGCTCTGTCAGCTTCCACCTGCCCAGGTTGTCAGCAGCAGCCCTTGTCCTGTCTTGTATGTGACCTTGTTGGCCACACTGAGCCTTGGTCCTCCAACCATGGTGCGCCTACCAGTCACCACATCCATGCTGGTCCCTATCTGTCTTGTGTTTTCCTTTCTGGATACATGGGGACTTCTTACTTTGGAGTTCCTCTCAGAGGGTTGTTAGCCAAACAGGAACACCCACTTACACCCCAGATGCAGGGCATCATGTTAATAGTGACACTTAGGCATGAAGATGGTGATGACCCAGTTATACAGCTGATGTAGCCTGGAAGTCACCAGTTACCAGAGACATGGGTGGCGCTTTATGTTTGATCTCATTCAGTATTTAGAGTGACCTCATAAGGCAGCTGCTATCTTATAGACAGGGAAACTGAGGCTCTGTGAGGCTCACTAATGGGCCAGAGGATCAGACTGGAGAGGTGGATGTGGGCTTGTTTGATTCCTAGCTTTCCTTCCTCATTGGCATGCTGGGATGTAGGAAGGATGCAGATGTGGCAGAGACCAACGTTGGGTTATTATTGCTTCAAGTTAGAGTAGTTCTCCCTCAGCAAGCCAGGCTTGTGTAGACAGTCTATGGTCGGTCCAGAAGGTACCACACATCTTTACTTACATCTCAGAAGGCTTTGCACACCTTGTCCTGCTTCTACCCAGTCAGCCAACATGCAGATGCTTATCTAAGAGTAGTTATCCACAGTGGGGTGAGCTTATCCAGCAAGCTGAGTGAACTTATCCAGAGTGGGGTGAGCTTACATAGGAAATAGGGTCAACTTTTACAGGAAGTGGCTAAATTTATCTAGGAAGTGAAGTGAGTTTGTCAAGGAAGTGAGATGTTGATATCCAGGAAATAGGATGAGCTGATCCAGGAAGTGGAACAAGTTTATCTAGGAAGTAAGATGATTATCTAGGAAGTGGGTAAGCTTATCCAGGAAATAGGATGAAACTATTCAGTAGTTAGGTATAACTCTCTACACTGTGTCCATTTCTGGGTGGTACAAAGACTTGCATATCAACATTGGAGGAGACAGGCTTGAAGGTAAACTCAAGGCCTGCTACTTTCCAGCTGCAAGTTTTTGGGTAGGTTATGGATTTTCTTTGCCCCTGCTCAGCTGCTTCATCTGCATGATGTGAGGATATTACCTGCAGGGTATACTCATGTGCACCACCTGTCGAAGAATGCACTGAGCACTGGGGTGCTAACTGGTGCTGGGCCTGTCCTTCAAGTCAGGCTGAATGGAAGGCTCCCATTGGCCCTTTTCTGCCCCAACCTTTGCACGCATGTGAATGTGCCAGGCTTCTGTGGGGACCAGAGTAAACTGAGTTGTACTGTGGCACAGTGAGAAACAGACCTGACCTGGATGTATCCCACTGCAGTCTAACCAGCAAACAGGGATCAGAGTCCCAACATCAGGCACATCAACAGAAAGGTACCTTCGCTCCTACATGCCCACCCTGCTATATGAATCATGATACACACAAAGTGAGAGGAAGATGGGTTAGCAGATACCAGCTTTATCCTCTCCTCTTTTATGGCCTAAGTGAAGTCCCTCAAAAGCCTGACACACACCTAGTATTAAACTTGCGAATCAACAAACTGAGACTAAGTAAAACAAGCGCAAACGACTTTTAAATCCAAACCCCAGAAGTCAACCAACAAGAAAGCGAAACCCCAAAAAAACATATAGCCACGGCACTAGAGAAGAACAACATGACAACGACGAATGCTGAGATATGAAACACCAGCATATTCGCGCGGGTGGACTGAGCAAAATAACCAAACACCGGGTAGACGGTCCCATCTTAATCTTAGTTAGGAGGTTTTCTGTTATACATATAGTGAGAACCATCAAAAGATGGACCATGGCAGAAGTCTTAATAAAGGAAAGCATAAATGAGAAGCTGGGAAACCTACAGTCACAGAGGATAGCTTCGAAATAATTATTAACATACCATCGTGTCTGAGGTGGGAATGCATGGTTACCCAGTTTTCAATTCAAGAGTCTTTGGGGTGACAGAGCGACAGGACACAACTCCATATTGGGTTCAACTGAAGCACAATAACTCCAGTTCTTGAAGTGGGTGGATTTCGGGAGGAGTTCGTAGGTTCATTCGTCTGGATCATCAATGCTCTTGAAAGGAAAGATTTATATAATTTAACAAATACAGCAAAAACAAATGTAACACATCTTTACATTGTTAACAAAGGCAGCAAACATAACACCCCTTTACAGTTACAGTAATATTCTGCAGCATAAACAAATGTAACACATCTTTACATAGTTAAATATCCCACAATAGATGGGAGCTTATTGTATATGTAGGAGGATGACTGTACATGCATATGCTGTTGAATGGATGGGTGGATGTGTGGGTGCATGCAAGACTCAAATTCCTCCAACTGCGTCCCCATTTTATTAGAGGTCCTGGAAATCTCAAGAACCCATGGCTACCTCAGCTTCCTTGTGCAGCACTCACAGTGGGTCCTGGCCTTGACTGTGTTTGGAAGCCTTATGCCATTTGTTTCCACCAGGCCTGCATAGTCCTCAGAGCCTGCAGGAGTGGGAGCTGGTGTCAGCATGCTTCAGTCTCTCAGAGGCATGTTCTGAAGGCCCTCGTTGGTAGGAGTGTCAACAGTGAATTTGAACTGTTGAAATGTCAAGGGGGTGCTGCTCAAGCCATGTCTGTCAAAACTGCCACCCACTTGGGCCTGTCAGACTCTACAAGAAAGATCTTTAAGCCATGTCAGCTTCGGAGCGTGTCTCACAGAGAGAGCAAGGGCGTGCTTGAGGGAGGCTCGGGAGCAGGTCTGATTGACCAGAGTTCCTCATGAGCTGGGCACATTCAGTATTGAGTGATGGTGGCTGGAGAAGGGCAGGGCCTTCTCCAGGGTGTGCTGCTTCAGCACAGGGGTCCTGTGAGCCTGAGTGGAGTCCTCATCACCCAGTTTCCATGTTCCTCTTCTCTGTACCATGCTGGTGCTCAGCAGACAAAGGCAACTTCCTGCCACCCCATGGCTTAGTGCACAGAGCTAAGGGAGGCTTCTGAGTTTGCAGGCTCCTTCCCATCCCACCAGGCACTTGCTCCATCAACTGTGTTCACAGTATTTTGGACTTCTCTAATACTGGATGGTTAATATTGACTCTTCTCTTGACAGGGCTTAGAATTACTCAGGTGTTAAGTCTCTGCGCATGTCTGTGAGGGAGATTCTAGACTGGGTTAACTGAGTGGGAAGACCCACTGTTGCTATGGGAAGTACCATCCCACGGAGTCCAAAGCTCAATAAAAGGAGAAAGCAAGCTGAGCACCAGCATTCATTTCTCTCTGCTTCCTGATTGTGGATACACTATGACCGGCTGCTTCCCACTGCCGCCATCATGCCTTCCCAGTCACAATGAGCTATGCCCCAGAACTGTGACCCAAAATAAACCCTTCCTTCCTTAATTTGCTCTGGTCAGGTATTCTGTCACAGCAGTTAGAAAAGTAACTCATGCAGGTCCCATGTTACCCTTACTGTCGGTATAGAGTAAATCATGCAGCCCTGACAGACCAGTCTGTCCCTTTGTGGGTGGGGAGCTGATGTGGCAGTGAACAGACAAAGATCTGAGGCATGTATATATGATACATGGATGGGTTGCATGATTGCATGAAAGAAGGAAGTAGGGGAAGTGACAGTGTCCTGGGGTGGGTGTCCACTTTTTCTTTTTCTTTGACATTCTTTTTCTTTCTGATCTAGGACATAACCCCTTTTATAGAGTGTACCCAGAACTCATAAATCTCTTTCTTGTGTTCCGGGGCTTAGACCCTCTGGGTCTTCCTCTCCCAACTGATGTATTTTTTGTTTTTTTTCAATGCCTCCTTTCTATGTGGTGCCTCTGCTGGGGAATTGCATTTCAATTAGTTTTTCTTCTTGTGTAGCTCTGTCACCAAGCCAGGATTTCAAAAGGAAAACAAGAAGAAAAAGGCACAGCCCCAGTCTTCCCTCCCTGGTTGGTCGAGGGGCTATGTCTGCTAACAAGATGATCCGCTGTTCCAGAGGAGCCAGACTGGGTTTATTGATGCTAAGAAACTGCCCATGGCAAGGACAGCCCTGCACAGACTGAGCAATCGGCCTCTGGAACGCTTTCAGTGAATGGTGGTGGGGGTGTTGGTTGCCTTCCTAATGAGGCATTTCTAGAAATACAGCACTTTGTCCAGCAGGAGAAAAACTCCAGCAACTATTTCATAAAGCTGCACACTTTGAAAAGAACTTTAAAAAAGGACCCAGAAATAAAAAATTAGGATCGGTCTGAGATCTTTGAGCTGAATAAATGTTGAGGCAAAGATCGTGTCTGTTTCCGAAGATTCACACACAGCCTTGGGGATGAAGCCCACATCACTGAAGGTGGTTCAGCTAACCACAAGGGCTGCTGGGAAGTACTCTCAGGAACTCACCACATGTCTCCAGGAAGCCCCCCTCTATCATCCCCAGGAAGCCACCCATCTCTCATCTGAGAGTCTAAACAGGGTGGATCATTTTCCTCTCCAGGTGGAAGTGTAGCTTTGGAAGGCTTTGGAGAACTGACAGGTGGGTGGGCTCCATGCAACTCTTCATTTAGTGGAACCAGCTCTCTCTCTCCCTCTTCTTGCTGCTGCTACAAAGATGTCACTGTTCTTCCTGTGTGTGTGACAGGCTGCTGACGGCAGGCTCCTCCTCGCCTTCCTCCCTTCTGGGTTTCATGAGCCTGGCTTAACATACAGGATTATTCACTATTATCTTGGTGCCCTGATGTAGCTGGACAGGTAGACCTGTTCACTTTCCTGACATTTGATGCTTTTGGGATTCCTTTTTAACTAAGGAAGTGTGTGTGTGTGTGTGTGTGTGTGTGTGTGTGTGTGTGTGCGTGCGCGCGCGCGCGCGCGCTCACCTGCATGAAGGTTCAAAGAGAATCTGGTATATCATCTTCATGAAAGATGTCGGACCTTCTTGGAAATCAGGTCTCTCTGAATCCAGACCTCACAATTTAGCTACACAGCAAGCCCTGGGAATCTACATATCTCTGCCTTCCTGGTGCTGGGATTGCAAATGCACACCCCCACACTCACAATTTTTATATGGTTTCTGGGGATCAAACTTTTGTATTTGCAAAGCAAGAGCTTCACCGACTGAGCCATCATCTCTCCATCTCTCCAGCTTCTCAAGTCACTGCTCTGGATAGAGATGTCCATGGTCTGGTCAGAAACAGCACTGGTTGTATTCATGGTTATAAATTTATATTGAAACAGTCCTTCCCCAATCATTACATCTGTTAGTATTGTCTGAGCATCTATATAGTAGCAGTTGAGCAACAATAGGGCTATCAACTAAAACTAGGTTAAACACCTTCAAAATGTGGCCAAGTGTCACTGATCATAAGTGACAGGCCAGGGTGCAGGCCTCCTCACCCAGCACCAGGGAAGCTGGACACACGGATGACACCAGCGGCATTGGTCCACACAGTCCTTATGCCACGTCTGACTGTGCCTTCAGGCAGGCACTCTTCTTTCCCCAGGAGAGGACAGTCACCAGCTATGACCTTTGATTTGAAACACCAGCCTCCAGCAGCTAGAGAGTGAGTTCTTACAGAACACAGGGCTTAGGCCTGCTGGGCCACTTGTTCCATTCTTCAGCCCATCCACGAACTCACTTCTGGAAGTCAAACCTCAGGGAAAAAGCATGATGGAGGCATGGCTCCTGAGTGCAAAAGTAAGCAATGAAGGCCCAGGCGTGGTGACACATACCTGTGATCCCAGCACTTGGGAGGCTGAGGCAGGAGGATTATGAGTTTAAGCCTGGACTACATATTGAGACTTTGTGTCAAATAGTAAAACAAATGAAAAAACAAGGAGAGAAAGTCACCTTGTCAAGACCAGACGGAGCCTACAGAGCTGTCCTGCGACTCCCACTTCTTCCCTGGGTGCAGGGCTTGTACATGCTGCATCTCTTTTGGAGGTGATGAGAATGCTCTGGAATGAGATGGTAATGATAATCAATTGCTATTTGAGTACATCACCTGTCACCGGTGGTTAATTCTATGTAATATCCACTTTACCTTAATAGAATGAGTGTTAATTTCCACTTTAGATTTGTTTTCATATGTCTTTAGTTTTTAATTAACACGTATCTGTGTGCACGTATGGCACATGTGTGCAGGTGCTCTTGGAGGACAGAAGAATTTTTAATTGAAAAAGATGAGAAGGGAGCAAGAACCAGAAAGCTGAGTGGGCGAGACCATTTTTCAGCCACACTGATTAAGAGAGTAAATAAAAGTTGGAGTGTGGTGGTGTGTGCTTGAGGCTACAGCCCCCAGCAAGCTGAAGAAGGAGGACCACGTTTGAAGCCATCTTGTGCTATAGTGTGAGAGCCTGTCTCTGTAAAAAGATGAGACACAGGCCTAGGGCCACTTGTACATGTTCCCTTTTAAAGCCACAGGGTCTGATTTGGTTTGTAGGTTCCTATTTTAGTGTATGAGGTGCTGGGGATGGAACTCAGGGCCTGGTGCATGCTGGGCCAGTGATCTACCACTGTGCCATGTCCCTAGCCTCTCACTGATGGGTTCTAGGCAAGTGGTCTACTTCAGAGCTTTATCTCCAGCTCTCTGCTTTTTATTTTGGGGACAGAGGATCATGAAGCTACTCAACAAGTCCTTGTTTTTCAGATTTTCTTGACCAAGTAGCTGGGATGAAAGACTTGTAGCACTGGGTGCAGCTGTGTGTCTGCTGTTTTGTATTGCTCCAGCTTAGGTCACACTGTTGCAGTGTTGGTCCTGAACTGCCATGTGCTCCTCTCCTATGGACCACACATTCCATTTCATTTGTTTAACAGCCCAGCATAGAGTGATTGTAATCTATATATAGCTCATGACCTTAGACATGCCACTCAAACAGGGATGGGAGTTAATGGTGCCTATGGACTAGATTAAGTCAGCCTTTACTCCGTGCTGAAGCCCACGGTAACACGTGATTTTCTCATTGCCTTACAGTCAGCCTTGTCAATCTGTATTGCTGTCATACACACTACAGTGGAAAAGAATCTGGCCCAAGGAAGGGACAGCAGCTAGGCGGGAGACAATGATCCTATCCTACTTAGGCTCTGGTACTCCATTCCCTGTTGGACACAACCCAGGAAAGTAAACAAGGCCATCAGCATGCAGATGCCAGCTGCTGTCACTCCTCAGCCACTGGGGAGGCTTCCTTCTGAAGCAGCTGTGGGGTGGTCCTTCTCCTCACTGGACTCCCTGTTTATAACGTACCCAGTGGTGGCCATTCCTTGTGGACATCGGAAGGTTTGTTTGGGAAGTTTTGATCTGGAACTTAAAAGTAAAGCATGAGAAGAAAGGAGCCCAGAGTGCACTTCCCCCAAAGGTGCTGGAATCTCACGTAGAGCGTTAGGAAAGAGAAGCTGGTGTGACCCTCTGGCGGCTGTGGGAGAAGGGGGGCCATCAGGAGAGGACCTTTCTTCTGCAGAGGAGTCAGAGCCCTTTCTGCATCCTTTGTGGAAGCATTAGCATCCATTTGTGTGAGAGATGAACGCTGATGTTATTTCCCTTAATGTCTGTTTTTAGTCCATGCCCTGCATGTTGGTGTTCAGGGAATTCAGCCAGAGGAGAGAAACAATAGTATTAATTAGGAACGTCAGTCATGGGTGGGATGGAATTCAAAACTGCCAAGTTTCTGGGGCATTTAGTGGTAATTACACTAGACTGTGGAGACAAGCTGTTCCCTAGTTCCTTACAGAAACACATGCTTTGACAGGCAAGCCGTCAGCTTGCCAGGCTGGCCTCCAGGAATCAGAGGAGCACCTCCCTGGCCCAGCTCTGTGGAGAACCCCATGCTTCCCAGAGAGGAGGCCTGCTAATGACCAGGATGTCTCTTGTTGTTCTGTAGTTTATAGTGACCTTTTTAACTTACCTCCTGGCTTAAGCTGAAGAATGAGGGAGATCCATGAGTGAGCAGGCCATCAGCCTGTTTAGGCTCAAGTTGAAGCTACAATCTTTCTAGGTAAAGGTACCTAGGGAATCACTTCTCTCTCAGCTACTACTAGTAAATGTAGGTACCTGTTCTCTGCATAGTCCAGGACTGAGAGATTTGAATCTTCGAGAATTGCCATACAAGGGGGACGTTCCTGCTACTTTATTTCTTTGTCTTGAAGTTACTGAATCACTTAGCTATTTACTATAACCTAGCTAGTAACTAAATCAGGCTAGCATAGGGAATGGACCACTCTGAATCACAAGGCTGTAAGGGACTTTACAAAATGTACCTTTAAGGACTCTGAATTAGTTCTATGTCTTGTTGCTAAGGTAAAAATACCGAGACCAACTTAGGGGAGAGAGGTTTTGGACTGGCTCACAGTTCCAGGGTGCATTCCATCAGATGGAAGATGGAGAGGTCAGTCCCGTGGACAGGAGCTTGAGGCAGCTGGTCAAGCGTGCACTCTCCTTTTTATTTGGACTAAAGGCTAATGTGGGCCTTCCTACCTCAGTTAACCTAATGTAGAAAATCCCTCATAGAGGTGCCCAGAGATTTGTCTCCCTGGATGGTGATTCCAGAGCCTGTCAGGCTGACAATGGAGATTAAGCATCCAGGCGCCCAGGCAGATGCCCTGCCTACCTATGGAGGAAAGCCAGTTCAGAAAGCTAAAGAAACTTGTTCAAGGTTGTTTGAGTGGTTTATTTGATGGAAATTCCAGACTTAGTGCTTAGGGAGCTGTCCATGAGGCATTCTGCTGCTTCCTGCCACCTCTGGATACATCAGTGGTCTTCCAACCCAGGGCCTTTGCAAGGTACCATTTTCCACATCTTCTACTCTGAAGGTCATCATTTAGGTACATCTGATGTTTGAAACATAAACTCCGAGTTGTAGGAAACAGTCTGCCTACCACACTTCCCATAAGCCCGATGTTTTATTTGATTACAAGAAAATGGAACTCAACAAATAAGTCTCATTTTCCTAGGAAGGCAGGCAGCAGTGGGTAGCCAGAGCCGTCCATCGCTGATGTTCTCTTTCATATCCTCGGCTTCTCAGTGCTGGCTGCAGGGAACAGAAGCGAAGAGAGAGGCACCTGGTAGGTGATTTTGTGGCTAACAGCTTCTGCTTAACTCAGTGGTGGTGGATGATCCTCAGAAATAAAAGGAATGCTCCTAGTTCCTTGGCCCTGGGTTTTCACGTTAAATAATTAATAGCGGCTCCTTCTTCATCCTGAACTTTTTCAAAAAAATAATTGGGAAGCTTGGGGCTGGAGTAGTAAGGGCTCAGAAGTGTGAAGGGAAGGAGGCTCCATTCCCAGCCGCCCGCGGGTCAGCAACATACCCTGCCCTCCAGTGCTGTGCAAGTCTGTGTGCCCGTATCTCTGCAGCCTTTGGAAAAGCAGGGCACGTTTTCCTGCTGACACACACAAGCCTGGTCATTTAGCATGGGAAAAGAAAAATGGTTTAGAACAAGAAAATATATTTAGAACTCATTATTCACGTGGGAGTCAGGGAGAAGGGGCAGGAATGGAGCTGTCAGGAAGAACCAGTGCTTGGAAGGGGCTGGAGGAAGCAAGCCTGGCACTCAGAGGCAGCTTCCAAGGTCAATAGAGTCAGAGTCAAGGTCACACATCAATGAAGTAGGTGCAGGAGGAGTGTCTTCCTGAGCCTCCTACCTGGTGGCTCCTCCTGGAATCATGACCTTGAGTGAGGCCAAGGTCAGCCCAAAGTTAATTTCCATGTGTAAGCCAAGCAGGCTCTGCATGACATCCAGGTGTTCCTGCTGTGTAGATGAGGAACTGAGTTTTCTGTCACTTAGAAGCAGTTGTGTGGGGGCAACTGTTCTGTTCATAGACGTTCGAGTTTACCTTTGTGTGAAAGGTTAGACATACATTATTATTTTTTTAAACTATTCAATCAGTGAAATGTTTTGTGCATATATATGCAGGTGTGTTTGTACATGTGCAAATGCTTCTTGGTGTGTGTGGGGGCATGTGTGGGTGTGCACACACATGCATAAATATGTGTGGGACAGAAATCAGTATCTATCTTGTTTTATGAGTCAGACTCTTTCACTGAGATCTGGGGCTAGGTTGGTGGGCCAGTGAACAGCAGAGATCTGCCTCCCCAACACTGGGATTGTGAGTAAGTGCATACTACCAGGTGTGGCTTTTTTCCTCTGGAGATTAAACTCAGGGCTTACTGTTTGCAAAGCAAGCATTTTACAGAGACAGAACTGTTGCCCCAGCCCACAGCACACATTTCATAATAAACATCGGTTTTGTAAATAGAAGGATGTGCTTTAAGACAGCAGCAACAGTACAGCACAGTGACTGGAAAGCAGCTGAGTGCTTGCTGCCATTCTCAGGGATCAGCTACTGGGCATGTGCTCTATTGCCATGGCTGGAAGGGCAGGAGCTTTGTTTATAGCAGCACCTATTCCCTAACACACACACACACACACACACACACACACACACACACACAGTTGCTGTAGAATATTATTTAAGGTGTGTTACTTTTGCTTATGTTGCATTTGTTTAACTCTGTGAAGCTGTGCTACTTTGCCTGTCTAAAACACCTGATGGTCTAATAAAGAGCAGAATGACCAGTAGTCAGAGAAGGAGGAGGACACCAGGGGCCACCCACTGAGTTAAGTAGCAAGTCATGGAGTAAGAAACAAAGAAAGGTATACAGAAGTAAGAAAAGGAAAAAGCCCAGAGGCAAAAGGTAGACAGGATAATTTAAGAAAAGCTGGATAGCAACAAGCCAAGCTGAGGCCAGGCATTTATAATTAAGAGTAAGCCTTCATGTGTGATTTGTTTGGAAGCTGGGTGGTGCCCCCCCTCAAAGGGCCAAAACAACAACACACAGTGAGGTGCTGTGTTGTGACATTAGTATCTCCTAGGTTCTCAGAACCACTTAACTCTTGCTGTGTTCTTTCTGTAACTTGTGCTTTCTATTTGGCATATGATGTTCTTTTTATTAGACATATGATATTTATACTTACTTAGAGTACATTATATGAATATAATTAAATATACATGATGGTGGTTCCATATATATATATAAATTATAAACATCCATTTTCTAGTACCTGTTAGAGCTTTGAAACATCTCTCTCCCTCCCTCCCTCTCTCTCTGTCTCTCTCTGTCTTTCTCTCTGTCTCTCTGTCTCTCTCTCTCTCTCTGTCTCTCTCTCTGTCTCTCTCTCACACACACACACACACACACACACACACACACACGTATATATCTATATATGTAAGAATATCACCACTGTATATACAACTGACTGAAAGGTTAGAGGCATGTGGCTCTATTAGGTTCTGTGTGGATGTCCACAAGGTATGTAAATCTTTAAAGGTAACTGAATCTCACTGGTCACAACAATGTTATGGAGACAGAGTTCACTCTTGGGTGTGTCTGACTTCAGAACAGATGCCCTTGTCTTCTCCCAGGTCTTGTTCTTCCCAGGACTCCCTGACATGCATCAAAGAGTTGTGACAGAGGTGTTTAAGCTCAGAGGTGCCTGTGTGTATGAGTGTTTTTGCTGTGTCTCTTCTTGAAGCTGGAAGAATCTATGCTACACAGACAATGAACCATATTGCCCAAATGTGGACTTTGCAGAAAGGTTCAGGTCCAGTCTTGTTGGGTGACATACAGCCCTTGGGTTCCATAGAGCTATTTCTTCATGTGTGTTCTTAAAGTCTGCTGTGGAGGTTCATGAATTTGATATGTGCTTGCCCTGGTCCACAACAGGTTCCAGGAAGGAAAAGAGGTCTAGCCCATTTATAAGAGGTCATTCCCTGCAGAAATCTCTGAACTTTGGGCTAGATTGTTATCATGGGGAAGAGAGAGGAGCCTTGGGTCACCAGCAGGCAGCCACAGTTGTAAATGGTGGTGAACACAGTTCATGTTTTGGCAGGAAACAGACAATCATGGCTCCCCATTTGCCCTACCAATGCAGCCGCCTCATATGTACCTGGATCTCACTTTATCAGATAATGGGAACACAGAACAAGACATCTAAAGATGAGCTGTTTATGCTTAATCATGACAAGGAAGTCTCATAATCAAGCATCCTGTGATGGCACTTACATGTTATGTCACAGCTGTGAGGCAGATAGGCCTAGTCTGTGTATTTTCATGGATGTGCTTAGAGCTCAGGTGTCAGGCAGAGATGTGTGATTAATGTCATCTTCTGTGATGCCTCCTTCTTTGTGGATGTTGCCTGTGGAGACCCTCTGTCCTTGCCTATGTTCACCCAGCAGTTCCTGGAAATGTCACACATTGCTTGCAAATAAACAAGGGGCCTGGGAGTCTTGTTAGTTTTGGGGAGAAAAATTCATGTCTCTGATTATAGAGGCTTTATGGGGAAAGGTTTTGGTATAATTAGTGTATGAAGGGTCATTTGAAGAATAAAGCCATATTCATTAATCCATCTGCCCATCCATCCATCTGCCCATCCATCCATCTGCCCATCCATCCATCTGCCCATCCATCCATCCATCCATCCATCCAACCACCCTTCTGCTGGTATGTCTGCTCATCTGTCTAGGCATACATGCATGCATCCATCCATCCACTCACCATTTATCTATCCATCCATCCATCTATCAATCCATCCACTCGCCCACCTACCCACCCATTTACCCATTCATCATCCATCCATCCATCCATCTATACATCCATCCATCCTTCTGCTCATACATCTGCTCATCTGTCCATACAGCATCCATCCATCCATCCATCCATCCATCCATCCATCCATCCATCTATCCATCCATCCTTTTGCTGATACATCTGCTTACCTGTCCATACAGGCATCCATCCATCTATTATGTACCAGAATAGTATTTAAGGTAGTTATTTGCTTGGGCACATACTATTTAGAGTATTGTTTTGAGATTAGACTTTGAGCCCTAAGGTCTTCATCCTCCTAGCTGTGTGGCCTTTTGCAAATTGCTCAACCTCTCTGGTATTCAGTTTCCTCACCAAAAAACAAAACAAAACAACAACAACAAAAAAAACAAACCACAGTTAACAATAAAGCAAACTCATAGAATTTTGAAGATTGAATGATTTATGAGTGTAAAGTGTTCAGAACAGGGCCTGATTCCATAATGTGTCCACAGAATATTAATAATTATTTCCTTCAAACAGTATATTAATGGGCAAAGTTGAGGGAAGACATGAATGACTGTCCACTACAGTTAAGAAGCTATAGCTCAAATTTTATTTGCTTATTATAAATCATCCTAAGGTACTAAAAAAATACCACCATCCCCCCACCCTGCCAGGATGGTGGGCAAGTCTAGCTGTGCTGTTATGGAGAATCAGGTCAGCAGTCAGCAGAAGGAGACCCAGAGGCTGAACTGGGCCAGCTGCTTGTCTTGGACAAAGAGTAACTCTATACTTTGTGCTGTTCTGTTTTCTGAAAGGCAGGCATGCTGGCAACCTCACGCATTGTTGAATTCAGAACACTTGAGACTATGAGCAGCATTTGTGCTTTGGGGAAACTGAGTCTTGTGGTTTGAGCAGCAAGGGCTGGTTAGTAAGGGGAAGTTCTTGGGGATCTAGTCAAATTCGGCATGATTTCTCTCATATGAGGAACTTAGATTTAAATTTATATACAGATTTGTAGCTACTCGTGTGTGTGTGTGTGTGTGTGTGTGTGTGTGTGTGTGTGTGTGTGTGTAGGACATGAAAGTGGAAATGGGGGTAATTAAATACATATGGCATGGAATTAGAAAGAGGGACCATTAGCATGGAGGAGACTAATATAATATGAGGGGGAGGGGAGGCACAGTTGTGGCTGAATAATAACGAAGTAAAATGATAAATATATATTGGGCCAGTGAGATGCTCATTGGTTAAGGCACTTGCTGCACAAGCCTGAAGACTTGAGTTCCATCCCAGGATCACACAGTGGAAGGAGGGAACCGATCCCGGAAAGTTGCCCCCTGCCCTGCACCTGTGCTGTAAAATGCACCCCACCCCCATCACACACATGGTGAGGACTACTGAATCCCTTTGGGGGAACCCTCATTCTGGTGTTATTATATCTGCTGCTCAAAGCTCTCTCCACACATTCTGATTTGCAAACCCATCTCACGAGTGAGGGTGGACAGATTCCTGGGAAGAGCGATGGCTTAATTAATGGTAATGCCGAGGCTGTAGGTGCCTCAGTGATTGGGGCTGCGTGAATGTGGAATTGGATGGAAAGCCGAGATGCAAAATGGGATAATTGAACTGTTAGCTGAACTGGAATTTAGCAGTTAATCACTTTTATGAAACCTGCATCTCAATTCATTACTCCATTTATGCCTTGTTGCAGTACAGCGCTGCTCAGATAATTGGTAAACAGGAGGCAGGCGGAATGCCCTGGAAAGGGCAAGGCTGTTGGAGGTGCTATGATATTTGCTAGGTTCCCATCCAATCCAGCTGAGGCTTGCCTGTTAGTCTGTGTGCACACTGCTTCTCAGGTGGGAACGGGACAGCATGCTGGTACATCCCAAACAGCATGACTGTCATTAATTCTCTGCTGTTGTCTGCCATGCGATGAATGCCAGATAAGAAATGCTTTAGTGGATGATCAAGATCATGGGCTCTGGAAGCAGAGTGATCCAAATTTGAACTTGAACTCCATCGCCAAATTCCTGTGTGACATTTATAAAGTGTATCCCATCTCTGAATTCCTTTCTCTGTCTCACTTTCCTTGAAGGAGGTGGAGACAGGATCTAGTAAGGGAAAGAGCGTGGCCAGAGAAGTGCCTGGCTTTAAAAGTGTGTGCTCAATCACTGCTGAATTCTGGGATCTTTACTTCAGGGTCATTTGCTATTTCAAGACAAGGAGAAGGCAAATCCCCATGTGTTGGTTCCATCACGGAGAAAAGCTGACAGATTCCATGAAGGACTGGTGTGAACCAAGCCAGATGGGAGGGACTGCTGTCCAGGAAGGCTTAAGCAGGATGATGCCACAGACAAGGCTAGCCTGGGCTATAGAGCAAGTTCAAAGTTAAGTCTGTGACAGGGGATGTAGCTAAGTGGTACAGTGCTTGCTTAGTGTGAGGGAGGCCCTGGTTTGAAATCCCAATCCTACAAAAAACAACAAACAAAAAAACGAAAACCAAAAAACAACAATGAAAACCTGGTTGAGTTCATGAGGAGATTATCAATAGACTTTTGAAGAATAGGGCCCTCATGAGGGCGGGGTAAAGGAGGTAGGGCCAAGGAGGATTCAGAAGTACTAAAACCTTGACTGGCAGGCATGGACATAAACTCCTGGCCAGGAGCCAAGCTGGGCTTGTTGGTAACGGAACCTCTACTGACTGTAGATTGTGTTTGGTTCAATGAACGATAGGGAGAAGGAGGCCTCATCTGCAGAGGTCTTCCCTTTGAGTCTCTAACTATCAACTGCCTCTGCCCTGGTGGACTTCCCATTTACATTCAGAACTGTTTTCAGCCCTTCCTAGTTCTGGGTGTGTGGGGGGGACTGAAGGAGGACTGTTACTGGATTTCCTCCCGGAATGGCCCTTCCGTTTCTGTGTGAGACTTTCTCTTGGGCTTCTGGTTCCCACACACTTGGTGTTTGAGCACATCCCTGTGTGAGTCTCACCTTTGAAGACACTACCGTTGGAGGCACAGAATGCAAGTCACCTTCAAGGTGGTCATTAAAGTCACAGGAGTAGGATGGAGTGTTCATAAAGCAGGTGTGAAATGCAAGCACAGATACCCAAGTTCACTCTTCATTACCCATGTAAACAACCAGATGTGGCAGTATGTAGTATGAATCTTAAAAGTTCTTGCCCGGTGGTGGTGGCGCACGCTGCCTTTAATCTCAGCACTCGGGAGGCAGAGGCAGGTGGATCTCTGTGAGTTCGAGGCCAACCTGGTCTACAGAGCGAGTTCCAGGAAAGGTGCAAAGTACACAGAGAAACTCTGTCTCGAAAAACCAAAAAAAAAAAAAAGTTCTTATTAATAAAAATCAAATCCAAGGCCAGTTATTGGGGTGAATGCTGGAAGATCAGAGAAGCAGAACAAGCCACAGCTACCTCACCTTGCCAGTTCCTCATCTGATCCAGTACTGGGTGGGGAGGGGCACAGATGGATAGAATCCTGGTACTTAGTGGCCAGCCAGCCTGCCTGAATCAGTGAGCTCAAGATGAAAGTCAGAGACCCTGTCTCATATAAAAGTAGGGTGAGGATGGAGGCTGAGGAGCAACATTCCAGGTTCCTCTGTGATCTCCATACACACACACACACACACACACACACACACACACACACACACACATTCACACAGACAGGCACACACATGCAGATAGGCAGACATACAGAGACACACAGACAGACACACAGACACATAGACACACACAGATAGGCACATACACACAGACAAACACACACACACACAGACACAAACAGACAGACACACAGACAGACACAGATACCAGACACACACATACACACACATACAGAGGGGGAAAAATATGCCATAGGAATGAGTGAGAAAGGAAGTTGAAGACAGAACCTTTAAGAATGCCAAATCTTGGGAGCCAGCCAAGGCACAGGCTCTGCCCTGGCTTAGTTTAATTGTTGGTTCTCACACCCCGCAGCTGTGTGCCGAGACCCTGCTATTCGAGAACCTCAGTGATGCCAGACAGAGCAATGGACAGAAAGTACAAGATCCTGGTCTGTAGCTCGTGTGTGTGTGTGTGTGTGTGTGTGTGTGTGTGTGTGAGTGTGTGTGTGTGTACACAAAGGGCCAGATGACAACATTCAAAGCTGTGGGAAAGATAAGCACAATGTGCTGTGAAGGAATGAATAGGACAAGATGGCAGGCTTGGAGGGAAGGTCTTTTAGTTTATTAACTGTAAATTTTTTATCACATTTATTAATTTTTGGTGTGTGTGTGTGTGTGTGTGTGTGTGTGTGTGTGTGTGTGTGTGTGTACATGTGCCATGGCACACAGATGGAAGTCAGAAGACACTTTGTTCTCTGCTTCCATCATGTAGGTCCTGGGGATCAAATCTAAGTTATGAGGTTTGGTGACAAGTGCCTTTACCCACTGAGCCATCTCACTGGTAACTTTATTGATTGTTTTTCATTTTTTAGTGAATTGTTTAAGTTAGCATGCAAAGTGGTGTGTTTCCTGGAGGCATATATATATATATATATATATATGTCATTATACTTTAGTTCTTATTTACATATATGTATATATGTCCTTATACTCTAGTTCTTATTTACATATATGTATGTATGTATATATATATATATGTATGTATGTATATGTCGTTATACTCTAGTTCTTATTTACCTCATGCCCCATTCTCCTCTGTACCTCTTGTCTCCCTCTCTTTTAGTTAAGGTCACAGAAAAGACTTTTCTGGTAAGTGTAAGATTGATCTGAGACCTGTGGGATGAAAATAGTCCAGTTGTACAAAGAATAGAGGCCGAGGGAATATCTAGGCATCTTTACCAACCTGTACACAGACCCTGGGATAGAAACAAGTCTCAGGAGTCTGAAGAACTATAGCTGCCTCATCATGCTGAGGCAGGGACTGAGGCTTGTCTGACTGCATCCCGAGTCTGAATATTTTCTCCTGTGCTCAGGATCCATGAGTGTCTTCTCCTTCCTTGTGCTGATGTGTGCAAGGGTTGCTACTCAGCCTGCCCCTCCTGGGTCTCGGGCTGTGAGACAACCATTCGTGTAAGAAAATTTGAGCACTGGGCATCAGATTGCCCTTCCTGTCATCAGTTACAGAGATTCTTGCAAATAAATAATTGCCCCCATGGGCTTTGATGCCGTTTACTTCAATGAGGGATTAATAAATGCAGCATGGCTTTCAAATTTGCATGCATTAAAAACATTACCATTGTGGGGGTACCCAGTGTCTCATATCAGGGATCATGTACAAATAGGGGGAAAAAAACCCCTGATCTATCTTAGAACCATGGCAACCAGTATTCAACATAAACTGGCTTAAATGAGGTGATCAATGTGGGGGCGGCGAGGGGGGGCTTTGAAAAAGAGCCTCACTCTATAATTTATCAGGCAGTGCTGGGGTAAGAATAATATAATTGGACAGTTGAAGGCTGGGTACTTATGTTATGTGTAGGAGAGCTTACCATGAGTTAACCGCTGGTTCATGCCAGTCACGTTAGTGCATGAGATAGGTCAGAGCCCTCTTATGCTGGGGAGGCAGGTGGCAGCCGCGTTTGACAGTTCATGCCCCAAGTGGCATGATAGGGGAGTGATTAGCCTAGTGTCCTGGCCATGAGCAAGGGACTACTAGGGCTTTACTCAAGGCCTTTCCATCTTAAAGTTCTCTGTTGAGAGCAAGATATCCCAAGCCATGACAGCCACACACAGGTGATGGGACGCCCTGGGGGCCCTTGAATTCCAGTCCTCAGATATGAAATATGTTACTTTTCTGTCTTTAAAAGATGAAAGAACATCATAGCTGTTCAGTGGCTGCTGTCAACCTGGGAGTCTGGGGACCTGGGGATCCTCCGTGGGCCCTGCTTATGTGTGGGCAAGGTTCGGGGGAGGTCACACACTTGACCACTTTGCAGGTCTTTGTAAGGATTTACTGAAATAAAGCCTGATGTATAAGCTGTTACTAAAAGCAACTTGATATTTTTTCCTTCCTAGAAAAAATTCAAACATCCTTCCCTTCCCTTCCCTCCCTCCCTCCATCCCTCCCTCCTTCCCTCCTTCCCTCTTCCCTTCCCTCCCTCCCTCCATCCCTCCCTATATTCACTGTATGGAGTGATGGGTTTCCTTAAGCCATTTTAATATAAGTATATCAGTTCTCTAACTAGCCACTTCCTGGTTGGCCTGATGTCCTTGTGACTGATAGATGGACTGTTTGGAGTGTGTTAATATCCCTAAGGTAAGAATGTCATCAGATAGTTTGGGGATCCATAGCAGAGGCTTCCATGCTTTTCATTGCTCTGTGGCTTGACTGCGGTTCCATCAACATATTTAAAAATTGTTTTGTTTAGATAAAGATGTTATTTTATTTTTAATTATGTATATAGTTTGTGCTCACAAGTATGCCCATGTGTGCAGGTGTCCTTAGAGGCCAAAAGAGGGCATCAGGTCCCCCAGAGCTGGAGTTACAGGTGGCTGGGCACTGAATGAGTCCTCTGCAAGAGCTTGTAATTGCCGAGCCGTCTCCCACCACCACCACCAAGGGCTCTGATTTATGATTCTTCTGCTCCATGACTGTAAATGCCCAGCTAACCACCTCCACTTTAGAAAGTGTTCTTTGGGGGCAAGTTGGACTTGGTGTTCCTGGCTTGTGGATGGATATTCAACTGGTTCAGAGTAAATGCTTTCTTATCCCTCCTAAGCTGACTCTTGACTTTTGCATCAGTGCCAGCCACCACTTTATTAGATGAAGCGAGGCCATGGTTGCTTTTGTTCTGCTGTTGCTTGTATTGTAAAGCAGGAGATTCTTTGGTTCTTAGGGGGGAAACTCTCATCCTTGGTCACCAAGATAAAACACTTGGGGAAGTTTGGAAAAACATGATGCATGGGGCTCACACTTACCTTCTGCCTCAATTTTTCTTAGGCAGCCCAGAGTGCTGTCATCTTTGCATGCATCTCAGGCTGAGAACCACTGTCTCTGATTGGCTATGGGGCTGGGTATGGGGTACCTTCCTCTACCCCACCAGGCTTGACCTTGCTGAGGCAGATGAGTCTCACAGAATGCTCTGTGATTCTCATGTGGCACCACCTCTTCTATAGCTAATGATGCTTCCTACTGTGTAAGTATATGAGCATGAGTGCAAGTGTGTGTGTGTGTGTGTGTGTGTGTGTTTCTGAGTTAGTGTTATGAATGAGAGTTTCTGGAAAGAATGGCAGCTCCCATTGAGCCTTCTGCAAGGCTGGTGAAGTCATGTTGGAATATTGCAAATCAAGAGCCAAGTTATCTTGGGCCATCTTGAGCCCCATAATAGCTGTTTATTGCTCTCCTCTGTATGTGACCAAATGTATTTATGACCATTAGGTAATGCTTTGGAATACAAAAACAGACATATAGCCTCCACCAGCCAAAAGTCTGAGGATGATGTCAGTCAGACAGATCCCTCCTACCAGATGTTTGCTCCAATTTCTTTGCATAGTGTCTTCATTTATGATTTTCTTTGTCCAGTCACTATAAACTCATCATTGGATCATAATATTTGGCTAACCTCAATGTGTGTTCTCAGGTCATTGCCATTTGCATTTGACTCTAGAATTAGCTACCTCTGAACCCTTTGGAGGGGAGAGCCATGTTTTCATGTAGATAGCTCCACATAAGCATCTATTCTCCACTGTTTTTGGTTTTCTTGAGCATTCCCAGGAAGGACACCTGTTTACAAGTATGAGGCCATTGTCCTGTCAAGTGACCTCTAGGCATTTTTAAAATGGGACAGTTGAAAGTTAATAGTTGAAATGACTTAGCATTTTAGGCAGTGTGGCCCTCAGCAGGGAGCCATTGAAACAGGTGATATGGCTCTGACTCAGCAGCTGAACTGGATGAAAAGGAGTGCTTGGATTTTGTGTCTGGGGTCTTTTGTGAGCTGGGGATGTCATAGAGCACTGGTTACCTGGGTTGTGACTTTCATGGGTCCTGAGGATGGTTGGGAGTCTGAGGATGCTCAGCAGGTAAAGCGCTTGCTTTGGAAACAAAAAGACTTGGTTTTGATTCCAAAACATAGGTTAACAAAATAAAGCTGAGTATGTGGGCCAGTAAATTGGCTTGACAGGCAAAAGTGTTTGCCACCAAGTCTGGGAGTTTGATCCTAAAAGCAACATGGTGGAAGGAGAGAGCTGACTTCTGTAAGTTGTCCTTTGACCTCCACACGTGTACTGTGTCATACACATGCCCACCCCTCATACAATAAAACAATTAAAAATGTAAAAAACCCCTGAGTGTGGTGGTATACAATCCCAATCCCAGTGCTGCAGAGGTGGGAACAGGGCAGATCACTGGGGCTCACTGACCAGCCAGCCTGGCCTGCTTGACCAATTTCAGCCTGATCTCAAGAAAATAGATGGATGACACTTGAGGACACACATGCCAGGATTTCAGACCTGGAATGACCCAGTACCAGGGTGGGCTTTGGTAGGGCCCATTGTACAGCAATGGAGACAGAAGCAATCATGACTCTTCCACCGTGTGGGATGGACTGGCAGCAAAACAAACATGGAGCAAGGAGGAAAGAGCAGAGGGGACATTGGCGTCAGCAAAATCAAGGGCTGTTGGAACAGTGCATGTCAGCTAACGATCTATTACAGTCCTGAGAAGCAGATATGGCCGACCTATTAAGAACATCATGGGCTTTTTGATAGGGGGACCCAGAAATTGATGTACTGCCTTGGGTTCTATTATGTTTTCAAAGTTTAATTAAGTTGAAACCGCTCCCACCTGGACCTCGTGAATTGCCTCCAAGTCTGTCATTTGTCATGGAGGGGCGCTTATGAGTAGATTTGTCTTCTAAACAACACTGTTATTGCCTGAGGTCTCGCCTTAAATCCATCAGCCCATACGAGCGTGAGTGCCTGGCTTGATTTTGATGTATTATCCCAACAGTTCAGTTCTTAAGGACGAGTGGCTAATTCATTAACTCATCAGAAGATGGGAAAATAGAGATGCATCGTTAGCTTTCAAAATGATGCTGCTTCAAGGAGAGAATTGAATTGAACTGTTTTCTCTCTCTCCTCCCCCTGTATGTCTATATATCTATTGATATAAATGTATAGATAGATAGGTTTAAGTGCAGGTTTGTCTTAGTGGGTAAACAGATGTGCTTTTAGTCTATAGAGAGGGCATCTTAGCTTGTATCTGAAGACATCTCTGAAGGTAGAAGAAGACTGTCTTCCTTGTGGGCTGCTGGGATTGTGGGTTGACACAGCCTCATTGTGGAATTACGGAGCAGAGTCTAACACATTTGAAGATGTATATTCGTGGGACACAGCAATTTCACCTTTAATCATGAACCTTGGACAAAGTGGTTTCTCTGCTCACAGAGAGATGTGTTCGAGGGCATTTGCTGTAGTGATTTTTGTGAGAGTGGGCATTTTCAAATAGCCTGAGTGTCCATTAGTGGAGAGCTGGGGAAGGAAAATGTGTTGTGTTTATGTGCTGGGAGGCTCTGCAGCTGTTAAAAGGTATCTAAGTGGGTCTCCTTAGTGTGACGTTGTGCCTATGTCCCTCAGTAATAGTGCTGGGTGAAGAAAACAAGAGGAAATGCATTTTACAGTGTGGTGATTCTTGCTTGGGGATTTGTGTCCACATCATGGGACACAGGAACCTATCTGTGGAAGGAAAACTTTGAAGTAGCTCTGGTTTATTTTGAGGTACCGTCTCGTGTAGCCTAGGCTGGCCTTGCTGTGTGGCTAAGAATAGGCTTGAACTTGTGATACGAATTTCTTCACCTCCCCATTGCTGGTATTACTGTGGAGCATCACCACTCCTGGTTTATGTGGTGCTGGGACTTGATGTGTGCTAGGCAAACAGTGTATCAACTGAGCTGCACCCTTAGCCTCATGTTGGGGTGCTTGACATAGCTTCCTGGAGGGACATCAAGTGAGGAGCGCATTAGGTCATGGAATTAGACCAAGGAAGACAGTGGTACCTATGAGCATTTTTGTTGCAGTGTAAAGACTAGAAGAACCAGTGATAATATATAAATACTTGTACTTCAGGAAGGTAGGAAGGAGACCATGCATTGTTTCCTCTTCTTGGCCAACTTGGCTGGATTTAGAACCACCTAGGAGACACACCTCTGGGCCTGTCTGTGAGGATGTTTTCAGAGAGTAAACTGAGAAGGGAAAATTCAATCTGAAGCAGGTCATACCATCATATGGGCTAGGGATCCAGACCAAATAAATGGAGTCAGTATGAGTAAGAAAGACACAAAACTACTAGCCCTCATGTCTCTCTACTTCTGATCCCTTGAAATGTGAGAGGTCTAAGCTGTATACTCACATCACCACAGCCTCATGACACCCCAGTTACCACACCTTCCCTACCATGCATCCTCTCAAGCTTGAGCCCAAACCAATCCTTCTTCCTTTAAGTTATTTCTGTCAGAAATTCTGCCCCTGGGATGAGGAAGGGGCTAATGCAGGCTGCTGGCTCCATTAGCTTTTGAGAATAAAATGAAGATATCCTGGGAACAAAATTGAGTGTGGTCAGAGCCATAGCCCACTCCAAGTCTGCAGGGCCCATCATTGTCCATATCTCTTGGAATCATCTTAGCTTTGTCTCTGCAGGGCTTCAGTGGTGGGATCATTGTTCTATTCTTTTTTGACTTTTGTTTACTCACTAAAGACTTGGTTCTAGTGTCCTACCTTGAAGGCTGTGGTAGTTTCAATGTAATTGGCCCCCATAATCTTAAAGAGAGTGGCACTATTAGGAGGCGTGGCTTTGTTGGAGCAGGTATGGCCTTGTTGGAAGAAGTGTGTCACTGTGGGGGTGAGATTCTAGATTTCCTATGCTCAGGATATTGCCCAGTGTTTGAAACTACTTCCTGTTGCCTGCAAGATGTAGAACTCTCAGCTACTTCTCCAGCACCATGTCTGTCTGCATGCCACCATGTTCCACCATCATGGTAATGGACTAAACCTCTGAACTGTAAGGAAGCCACCCCAGTTTTCCTTTATAAGAGTTGCCATGGTCACAGTGTTTCTTCACAGCAATAGAAACCCCAACTAAGAAAAAGGCCATATGAAGTCACTTTTCTTTTCTATGGATTTGATCATCACATTCCATGTGCCAGCACAAGAAGATTCATGAAGTTTGATTGAAACAAAGTGTGTAACCACAGGAGAAAAAAGTAAGTCAATTATAGGTAGGTAGCTGTTTGATGAACCTTCTGGCTTCTCCTCTGCTTCCTCTGTTGCTATGGAGTCACAGATGTTGTGGAATGGATGTCCACTCCCCAAAGCTAGCTGAGAGTGGTAAATCAGAGCTTTGTTCTTTCTGATGAGGTCATATCTGTATATTATGCTCCAGTTTTAGAAACCCTACCAGTATCATTTTTGGTCCATGGATGTGTCCTCAGTAGTCTAAATATGATAGAATTGTGAACAAAGTGTGTGAACAAGGACTCTTCAATGCAAATGAAGGACTGGGAAGACAGTGTTAGAGTATAAGCTGAGCAGGCTGAGTAAGCTGCTGCCTTGCAACATTCCCTGGAATGGTAGTAACTCTTCCTGGTGTTGTGCAGAATGCCCAACAAAAGCAATGGAAGAGAGGGAGGCTTTATCATGGCTCACAGTTTGAGGGGGGCAGTCTATTGTGGCAAAGGGGTCTCGGTGGCATGAGTGTGAGGCAGCTGATCACAACATCTCCATTGAGGAAGCAGAGAGAGAGAGAGAGAGAGAGAGAGAGAGTTGAATATTGTCTTAATTCACTTTCTTCTTTCTATGCATTCCAGGCCCCCAGCCCATGAATGATGTTGCCCATATTCGCATTGATTCTTCCCATTAATTAACCTAATCTAGATAATCCTTCACAGACATGCCTAAGCTTGTCTCCTAGGCAATTCTAGATCCTGTCAAGTTGTCAATCAATAGTAACTCTCATGAGAGGCAGAGAAACACCTTACACCAAGAATGCTGGAAGCTGGATCAGTGGATCAGTATGGATCAGTCCACACTGGTGCTGTCAGGTTCTCTCTCTTTCTTAGAACCAGTGACAAGTCTTCCTTGTTTGATACTTGGACCAGTATCTCAGACTTATTTCCTAGAATCCCTTGGCTTTGGAGTTATATATTACTTCTTATCAGTTATTAGTCAGAACTGATTACCCTTAACTAGTTAGCAGTCCTTGAACTAGTTGATTAGACAAAAATGTTATGCCACCCCCCCAAACCTTTTATCTAAATGTGTTCCTAGTAAAGTAGGAAGGAGAGAGGAAAAGATGCAAGCTGGGTTGAGTGACCAGTGATCAGGAGGGTTGGCCGTGTAGGGGTGGAAACCCTAGGATAGAGGCTCAGGGTTCTGTGACACTTCTGGGGTTTGGCATGGTAGATTAGGGATTAAGAGAACAGTGTGATTATAATCTAGTCCTCAGTTGTTGGCAGTATGGTCTTTGTCCAGTCACAAAACTTCTTGGCCATTTTCCTATAATGCTGGATACATCGATGTACACTGACTGAACAGTTTCAATGGAGCAAAAGAAATGAAAAGCTGTTTTGAAAACCACCTCAGCTGCTCTGGTGCAGTGATACATGTGAATGTTGAGTCGACATAAGCATTACTCCAAAGCATGAGAATCAACTTTAACCTCTGTAAACATCACTTCAGGAACAGTAATTGTAATGCCACATTCAAATCAGTATCCTCCAAGAATAATCATCCATCCCACTTTGCTTGGCATTGTCCTGGCTTTAGCCCTGGGGACATCAGACCAATCTCTGCATATAGCTCTCCTCTCTCAGTGTATATAGTTTCAGACATCTACTGTGTCACTGCTGAATACACATTTTATATTAAAAAATTATGTGGAAGTGTCAATGAGATATCTCAGTAGGTAACTGTGCTTCCTGCTATGCTTGACCACCTTAATTCAGCTCCAGAACTCATGTGGTAGAAGAAAAGAGCTGATTTCCTAATTCTGTGCCCTGACCTCTACATGTGTACTATAGCACACAATACTTAGTAAATAAAATATGTAAGTGTGAAAATGTTAGAGAGCTAGTGAGATGCACCATAGATGTGGGGACCTGAGTTCAGTCTTCAGTGCCCACATTGAAAGCAAGGCATGGTGGTCAATGCTTGTATTTCCAATGCTGGGGAGGCAGAGACAAGAGGATCTCTGAGGCTTTCTGGCTAGCCAGCCTAGCTGAAATGGTGAGTCCTAGCCCAATGAGAAACATTGTCCAGAACAGCAAGCTGGGAAGAAGCAGAGGAATGATACCCAAGGTTGACCTCTGGCCTCCACACTTGCACATACACATGTATAGATACTTACATGCACATGTTCATCAGCACACATGAACACACACATACCTGCACATAGGCACAAATGATGTTGAATTGTGATTGGTACTGTCCGTTCACTGGCTTCTTAGATAGACTATTTGGATCTCTACTCTCCAATTCAAGAAATGAACAAAATATGAACTGCTTCGGACCTAAATCCACAGTTCTGTCCTTATCTTCTTGTTCTCTGAAGGGAGCACATTCTTGTGGAAAAAATATTTTGAGAAATCCATACCAAATTTGGTGTAACCAGGTCAAGCTCTCTGGCTGACCTAATCTTAAAGCTTTGTGCAAAAGCATTTCTATTCATTCAACTCTTGGAAGGTTAAGCAAATGCTGCAAGATATGGTGTTTTGGGATGAAAGAGCCAGAGAAATCAGAGGGCTAAATTTAGATAACACCTGAGTTGCTTTGCTGTTAAGTAGAGTTTAATAGGCTCATTGTCACAATCTTTATATGCATGTGGTATGATGGTTTGTTAGTCAGAAATGAATACTTAAGGGAAAAATTTTTTGAATTACAGCAAGAATTTCATACCATTGAGCCATTTTCACTTAAAGGTGGCTCATTCCTCATAGGTAGGGGGATTTCTTTCTGGGGCGGAGCTGGTGTTCTTATACACTAAGAATTTCCATGTATGATTTGGCCTCATGGAATATGTATTTCTTGTGTAAAGAACACAGAAAATAGTTCATAAGTGATGCAGCTTGAGTGTAGCTCATGTGTTTGAACACCTGGTTCTCAGCTGTGGTCCTGCTTGGCAAGATTGTGGAATCTTTAAGAGGTGGAGTTTCTTTGGAGGAAGTGAGTCAAGGGGGTGGGCCTACAGGCTTTAAAGCTCCATCTCACTTCCTGTTGCCTCTCTACTTCCTGACTGTGGATGCAGTGTGACCTGCCGGACACCGGATATTCCTGCTGGTCTGCCTTCCTCACCATGATGGGCTGAATCCTTCTGGAACTGTAAGCCAGAGCCACCCAACCCTTCCTTAAGCTGCTCCCATCAGGCATTTGGTCACAATAATGACAAAAGTGACAAATACAATGTGTATCCCCAGTACTCAAATTCCTATGAGGCTCTGACACATCCAAGCATGAACTCAGCAAATACTTCTCCAGTGTCTCACACAGGAAATAAGACCTATTAAAGACAGTTCAGGAGAAAATGGGGAATCTGCTGAATGCCTCAGAGTGACCTGACATATTGGAATGATGCATGCCAATCTTATGGAAATACATATGAAAAACAAACAAAACAAAACAAAACAAAACCAGGGAACTGGGGAGATGGCTCACTTGATAAAGTGCCTGCTTCATGAGCATGAGGACTTGCTCAGATCCATGGCATCCACAAAAAAGCAGAGCATGCTGTCATGCATCTACAACCCTAGTACAGTGGGGTTGGGGATAGAGACAGCTAGACCCTGAGAGCTCACTGGCCAGCTCGTCTAGGCACTTTCTTAGCTCTAGGTTCAGTGAGAGACTGTTTCAAAAACAAGGTTGGGAGCAGTGGAGAAAGACACCTGATGCCAATCTCTGGTCTCCAAAAGCAAGAGCACATATATATGTATGGGTACACCCCCACTCACAAATGCACATGTACCTGCACACATGTTTGTGCACACACATACAAATTAAAGAAAGAAAACTAAAAATAGAAAATAGGGATTAATTTTATGACAGTACTACCTCTTTCTGTGTTTTTCCTCTGCAACTTAGTTTAAACTAGATTTATTTTTATGCCTGTAGAAAATGACTGCAAGAAACAGCTAAATGAAGGAGAGATATTTGTTCTGGTTCATGCCTTCAGAGGTTTCAGTCTGTGTTCAGCAGGCTTCATTGCATTGAGTCTTCAGTAAGGCTTGACCTATTAGAATTTTCATCAATTTCTGAATCATTAAGTGGATAAATTAATTGATGAAATCAATCCTCATGACCCAAACACTTTTCAATGGTTGGATCCACTGGCTAGGAGCTGGGCCTTTAACAAAGAGCTCCTTAGGAGAATGTTTCCTATTCAAACAAAAACAACATCCAACAAGGACATTCTGCATAATTGACATGGAGACATGGAGCTTGGGGGTCAGCAGCCATGCAGAGTCAGCAACATGGTGTTCCTGGCAGAAAGAGCAGTGACTGCATGAACTATATAGAGGAGAAGACTCATTGTGCCTGGTGAAGATAAGGGAGAACCAGACAGTGGTCCTGCTTGGTTGCCTCTTTGTGAATGAATCTTGGTATACATTGATAGTCTCACAGATTTAGCCAACTTTGAAGTATATGTTGAGCATCATATACACCAACTCCAATCAAGTTCTTATTATAATTGTAATATTGTCATGCCAATGAAATTCTCCTCTATGACTCAAAGAATCATCTCCTGAAAAGATAATTTTCGGTGTAGAGCCCTTAAAATCCAGCAATGCATTCAAGGAAGGCTTGGGATACTATCTCTTTCCTTTGGGTATAACAAACCTGTTGACAGCTTTTCAATCACTGTGATCACTACTGACCACTGATGCTGTGAGAACTGAAAAGAATAATACACATAACCCTCTTAGGAACAGTGAGGGGGTGCTCAGTAAATACAGTTGTCAAGTTTATTGTTAACAGTTTTCTTTCAAGGTAAGTTCCCAGTAGATTCAGAGGTGTTGAAAGGCAAGGATTCAATAGATGTGTTTCTGAATCACCAAACTGTAGTAGAAGGTCTAGTGCAAAGATGGTATGAAGTGGGTGGGTTTTGAATAGATGGACAGACTCAGGAAATTGACTTGGGGAGGACATTTCTTCATTGTGGATTGTGATAATGCTTAGCTGTTTTCCTAATGGGTGAGACAAGTACTACTATTCCTTCTCCATTCCTGGCTTTTGTTTTCCCTTTCAGCATTGAATTCTGGGTTTTGTTTTGGGAATCACTTGTTTCAGCAGGTGGTTTTCTCAGAGAAACTATACACTGTCCTTGTGTCTCCAAACATTAGGGCAGGTGGTCCAGTATAGCCAACCACATTTTATTTCAAAATAAACCATTGGATACAATGACCCATAGATGGAAAGGGATATGAAATTATTGACTCTGCTTATGATGGAGTTAATCTTAGTTGGCAACTTTATTATATTTGAATCAACTGAAACCCAAGCTGCTGGTCACAGAAGGCCCATTCTGATGAGGCAGGTATCTTCTGGTGGCAGCCCAGATAGAAGGACATGGAAGAAGCAAATTTCTTGCCTGCCTGCCTTCACTCTTGCTGACAGGCCCATTTATCCTGTTGCTGTGGTATTCCTTCACTGACATTAGAACTAACTTCTTTGGGCTTCTGATGTAGACTGATGACCAGCAGTTCTCTGGAAATCCTCTAGGCCTTCAGTATCAGATTTGGGACTACTGAGACATGGAACCCTATAGAGAGAAGAACTGGTTCTCAGCCTATCCACTGTTAAACAACTATTGTTGGACCACCTCCACCATATAATATGAGCTGATCTAATAAATCCTCACATAGATACATATGTATGTATGTATAATTCCTAACATGTATGTATGTATATCTCTGTCAGCTCTGTTTCCTATGAATTCTCTGTATCTTTGAAATGATATTTCTTCTCTGCATGGCTTCTGTATTATTTGGGGGAGGGGGTGTCCAGCCCTGTCCTGAGGGTTTCACATAGTGAGGATAGTCATGATGTGACCCAACACAGAGACATAAATGTACCTAAACCACTATCAGATTGGTAGATTGGTTTCTGAGATGTTGTTTTTATAACTTGACTACACAGTTTGTAAACATGTATTTTCACAGCATACTTCATTTCTATAACCTGTGGCCTGATTAATATTGGAGGATTGAGATGTAAGTCATAAGGCAGACACTTGCTTCAGAAGGTTCTTGGAAGCTGGTGGTCCCCTATGGTCTGTGTTGATATAACATGTTCAGGGTACTGCAAGGGTCAGTGCAATTAGTAGACCAGTTGTCTACAAAGGGGTATATAGAATTGAGATGGAATTTTTTGGATTGGTGAGTGGTTTGATGTAACACGAATCTTAAAAGGTCTTACTAATAAAAACAAACCTGAAGCCAGGTATTGGGGTGAATGCTGGAAGATCAGAGAAGCAGAACAAGCCACAGCCACCTCACCTTGCCAATTCCTCAGCTGATTCTGTTTCCTCTGACTGGATGCCTCTCAGCTGAACTGTGCTACTCAAAAGCCTAAACCAGGCTCTAGTTTCTGGTTCTCACACCTTATATACCTTTCTGCTTTCTGTCATCATTTCCTGGGATTAAAGGCATGAGTCACCATGCCTGGCTGTTTCCAGTGTGGCTTTGAACTCATAGATATCCAGATGGATCTCTGCCTCTGGAATGCTAGGATTAAAGGAGTGTGTGCCACCATTTTCTGGCCTCTATATCTAGTGGCTCTTCTGTTCTCTGACCCCAGATAAGTTTATTAGGGTGCACAATACTGTGGCGAACACAATATCACTACAGTTTTATGTTTGTTAATTCAGTGTTCTGGAGACTATGTACATGCTCACATATTCACATCTGTATATCACACATTGATTATATTCTTAAATCCTAAAATGACTGATGCTATTTTTATTTGACAAAAGAGGGAATGAATTTCAGAAATGTTTGAGTTATTTTTCACAGGCCATCCATGAGCAGGTGCCAAAGTTGGACCTCCATGTGGTCCTCATGTAACAGAGTCAGAATATCTATTCTCGGTAACCTAGTCACCAGAAGTAAGCTACATCTTCTGTTTCTCTCTGTACTAGTGTTGAAACCAGAAGGCATGGTGCCTCCTTGACACCTGTAGCTGGGATTGTGTAGATTGGTGATTCAAGGTTTTGCCACTCTGTGCATGTTCCCAGATGACTGTGAAAGCACCTTGGGAACCGATTTTGGCATTGCCAGTAGACTCCTTCCCAGAAAGCAAAGTAGTCAGTGCTTAAAAGGGTGAAAGCTTAGGTTGTCCTCTGGTCTCCATAGGAATGCATATGTGTGCGCATGTGCGCGCGCATACACACACACACACACACACACACACACACACACACACACTTTTAGGAGATGTGATCTTTTCTACCTGGACACCAAATTCCTGGTTGGAAGTCTTGTTCTCTAGAGCTCTTCAGCACCTGAATGCCCAGGATCCAGGCCATTCAGTATGATGAAGTCATTGTCCCCAAAACTTGAGAGTCCTGAGCCTGGTGCAGAAAGATGTGAGACATAACAAAGGATGCTACAACTACAACTGAAAGGCGAGATTGACTAAAGAGGTACCACGCGTTAGAGGCATGGCACACACAGCCTCCAAGCTGGCTGGCTCTGAGATGAATGCACTCATAATTTTGTAAGCATTCACATTCTCTGCACAATCCACTTTCTTTCTGGCTACTCCCCCCCACATAGCACGGATATCAGCTTAGGGTGCTTTAAGTGTCAAGAAGTTTTCAGACCCCTGTGAAGGCAGGATTCTGGTTGCCATGGGAGAGGGATGAGTGGACAGGCGTGGGTGTATGTGTCTCAGTGTGAATTGTTAAGCACATCGACCCTTCTGTCGCCACCAGTCCCTGAGATGATAAATCACCTCCCTCCTACACTGGTGGATGCTTTAACCCTTTCCTGACACCAATTTCATAAGGAAGAAATGAAGAACCCTGAGTAATGAAGCTTGGAAAATACCCACACTGTAGATCTTTGTAGAAAGGACATGATTTTTCAGTTTACAAATAGTGCAATCACAATTTATTTTAAAAGTGTGAATGCAGAAAAGAAAACTTGCACAGCATGAGTTTGATTCCCAGAACCTATGGGAGAGGGGTGAGGGGAGAGGGAGAGGAAAAAGGGGTGGGGGAGGGAAATAACACGGGGAAGAACGAGGGAAAAGGAGAGGGAGACTTGGGAAGATGGCACAGTGGCTGAGAGTGCTTGCTGCTCTTGCAGAGGACTCGAGCTCAGTTCCCAGCACCCATGTCAGTCCCCTCCTAACCACCTGTGACTCCAGTGCTAGGGGGTTTGATGCCCTCCTGTGGCTTCTGCAGGCACCTTCCCATGTGTACACATTTGTACATGCAGACACATCATATACACAAATAAGAACACCCCCTCCCCCCAAAAGGGGAAGAAATCCAGGTATGGTGGTGCATCCTCATAATCCCAGCCCTGAGACAGCAGAGACAGGCAAATCCCTGGGGTCCTTACTGGTCATCCAGCCTACCCTGTTTGGTGCATTTCCAGTATGTAACTGTCTCAAAATGAAATGGAGATTGGCTGAGGAAGACACCTAAGGTTGACCTGTGACCTCCACATTCAGGCATGCATAAATGCACACCTACATCCACATGGGCACCTGCATTGTCAGTGAGTATGTGTGCGTCCGCGCACGCGCGCGCGCGCACACACACACACATATGGTGATATGTAAGCATTTTATTTCCCCTTTCTACCTTTGGCTATTTTTTTCTCCTATACATAATACTGGTGGGAAGACAAAAGGTTAAAAAACTCATTATGTGTTGAGAGAAGAAGAAAATTCTTCCTCAGAGGTCAGTCTCTCTGCAATCAGTCAGCAGTGATGGATTTGAGTGTGGGTGTTTGTGAAAGACACAACACGTATCTCGTTCCAGGACTTTTGGAGGCAGAGAAACCTAAATCATCTTAAATGTCACCTCTAGTGGCTTCCTGCTTCTGCTCCATCCAGACTGACACCCACCTGTGTGGTTCCCCTGGCACTGTGTAATTTCTTCTCATCCTGATGCAGGTCACGTGCCACCTCTTGGAAAAAGGGTCCCTGACTCGGAGAAGTTTGAGGTCTAGGTAGAGCACCCTCTCCTGGGCTGCATAAGTCCTCCATCCTATAAGAATGTGCCTCTCTGTTTTCACCAGTTCGAGGTCTTTTGCATCCATTGCTCGCATCCATATGGGGCTTGGGGCACTACAGCACCAGGCTTGGTAAGTGAGGTAGATTTGAACTTAGCTCTCATTTCACTTCTGAGTTGAAGATGGAGCCCAGCTGTGCTTGGCTCAGAAGTAACCCTAATAGGGTAGGAGGGAATATTGTGCTAAGCCAAAATGTGTGGCCAGGGACTTAATTTTATTTTATTGCATTCTACAATTTTCATGCCCTGACTGGAGTATGCGTGCAAGCCTGAGGGGTAGTGATTTATCAAGCCCATTTTTCCAAGACTGTTATCCTTCATCTTGACATGCTGTTAAAATCATTTAATTGTCACTGTGTAGCCTCGTCATCATGGAGTCGCAGTGATACATTATTTAGGATTCGTAGGCATTCTGTCTTTTCCCTCCTTGGTGGGCCAGACGTTGAGATTGCTCCATGATGTGGGTTCTGAGAATGATTCCTGCTTGCTATGAGAAGCCAGTAGGGCTTTCTCTTATGGTGTGGAGAAAGCCCTGGTCTCTATTTTCTCTGGGCATTTGGTGATACTCAGCTGGTGCTTACCTACACCCTGGCCTTTCCTGTTTGTCAGAAGCCCTAGGATTGTCACTCCCTGGGATAGGAGCACTTCTCTTCAGGCTCCTTCTCAAGGACTTTCCCAGGATGAGTCTTCCAAACGATACCTCTTAGGGATGGCAGTCCTGATTCCAAATTTGAAATAAAATTCTTACAGCCTCTGGCCCCCATATTATCCCACCGGTATATTTGCTCTTCTGTTTTGTTTTCTTATTCTGAATGTAGTCCCCCTGTGCAGACTATGTGGGATAAGTCAAACCTCTGGCAGCCATGCATGCCCCTTAGTTCCACTGTTTGCCTTCCTAGGACATCTGAGAACAGCGGCTTGCTGAGGCCAGGGCATAAGGCAGAAAGATGACAACTGGTTTGGAACTCAGATTTCAAATCTCTTCTGGTTGACTCACTGTCTTGAACTGTACCCACCATCAGGACTGGCCTGGATAAGTAACTGGTCATGGGAAGTGGATTTGAAGGACACAGATAAAGTCAAGCTCAATGAGATTACCAACGGTCAGCCAACCTCACATACACACAGGGAAGGCCAGGTGAGAAAACAGCCAGCTGTCCAGCCCGTCTGAACTTACATACAAAACTAGACATACAAATATAATCCATTCCTGTTGAATGTTATTAAAGCTGTGCTGTTTGTTATTAGGCATTACTGTAGCAACAGCTGACAGATACAAAACATGTCACCATTTATGATGTTACCTGTGAACAGTTTTGGTCTGTCATCTTGCAACACTATAAACTATTTTTGGGAGAGGAAATGATAATCAAAATCATAATGATAAGAATTATTTTTTACAAGGCTCTGGTGATTTCTCCATATGTCTTAAAAGCATGAGGACCTTCCTGAGTTTGGTCCCCAGAACCCGTATAAAAAAACAAAGTGCCATGTATGGAGGTGTGTGCTCATAATGCCAACACTGGGGAAGCAGAGACAAGTGGATCGCTTGGGCTTGCTGGGCAGCCAATCTGGCCTACTTGGCAACTTCCAGTAGAACTCACTCCAATTTAAGACTGTGTTTCAAAAGAAAAAAAAAAAACAAATGGACAGCATTAAAGGAATGTCAAGGTTGTCCTCTGACTGCTATACACACATGGACCTGAACACATTGTACTGTACACTGCAAATGGACAATTGCTCTCAGCAAAGCTGCACTTTAAGAAAAGGAGTCTATAAAGTTGGGGGGGGTGATGGGGGGAAGAGTTGAAGGGGAAGGAGTGGGGGTAGATTTGACTAAAACACATTATATGCACTTTTTAATTCTCAAACAATAAAAGGAGGGCTGTTATTGTTTCCACATCTAGCTGTGGGTACTGAGGCAGGGAGAGGGAGGGAGGGAGAGAGAGAGAGAGAGAGAGAGAGAGAGAGAGAGAGAGAGAGAGAGAGAGAGAGAGAGAACATGAGCAGGAGTGAACATTGGGCAAGGTCATCCACTGGGTTCTTATCTCAGTGCCTTGAGCAGCAGATGCTCTGGTAGGCAGATGGTCAGTCCTCAAACACTTACTAGATGAGCGAGTCACCATACTTCAAATTGCATTCTGTTGAATAGGCCTACAGAGGCTTAGAGTAAAATAGCACATCTGCCTTAAGTGAGTACAAATGAAAAGATGACTTTTCTGGCTGTTCAGTTCACCTGCATCCTCTCAGTGCAGCTAACCTGAGATTTCTCACACTCACCCATATCCCTTCATTCTTTGGCACACATGCATCCTAACCATTGGATTATTGTTACAAATAACAAAACAGACCCTGTTGTGGTTTTGTTAACAACAATAGAGAACAGGCTTGCCTTATTTCCAGATCAAATTCAATTCCAGGGAAACTGTACTTTGTGGACAATTAAATTGCAAATTGTGGGTATCTATGGGTGATGGGTCACTAAATATTCTCTACCATAACTCACCTATATCTTCATCCTGTGTCATCCCCATGGTCACTCAAGAATGGAGGACATTCTGGCTGTCACACACTCCACTGCAAGATAGGTATGGTGTGTTAAGCCTGGAATAATCTCTTCAAGGAAATACAGGGGCATCATGTAGACACTTTACATGCATCATGTGCTATAGGTATGAAGGGCTGAGACTAACCTCCCCTTTTCTCTTGCCAGTGCTCAGGTATTGGGACATGATATTATGAGATAGACCTTCCTTGCTTTCCACAAAAAAAGTCTTCATTCTGTTTCTTCTAGGTTGAGGCACAAAGGCTAAAGGCTTGCCTCATCTGAAATGAAACGTTAGGACAGCAGGGAAGGGAAGGGGAGGTTTGGAAATGCCCAGTTGTAAATGGGAAGCCTGCTGCTGTGAGCAGGGATGTGCCACAGTAAGAGCAGTCTCTTCATGGACCCAAGGCAAGCGGCAGCCGAAGAGGTCCAAGTTCATCTGCCAATTCATTGTTCTTTTAACAAATATTTACTGAGCGGTGCAGCAGGCCCAGGGCATTCAATAATCACGACAATACAGCTGTGTTTGTCTGGTTTCTCCCAGCTGAAAAGCAGCGCTCTAATAATTCCCAAACTCGCTTCTTCTACTGTGCTAAAAGAATAACCCAGGACGGGGGCAGGGCAGGACATGATGCCTTTCACCTTGCTGATGGTATTTGGCAGTCAAAGGCAGGGCTAAGTACTTCACACAGATTATCATTTAAGTGTTAAAGAAAACTTCTAAAATGGGTCCTGTGATGGGCTTTGCTTATTTGTTTTACCCAGTGTGTGTGTGTGTGTGTGTGTGTGTGGTGTGGTGTGTATTTGCCCCTCGGTATCCATGGACAGAGCCTGCTGCAGATACCAAAATTTTCAGATGCTGGAGACTGCCATGCAAAGTGGGGTGCCACGTTCGTGCATACCCCACGATGCACTGAGATTTGATCTTTCATAATTGTGTGTGTGTGTGTGTGTGTGTGTGTGTGTGTGTGTGTGTGTGTGTGGTCTGCATGTATGCCACAGGTGTGCAGATGCCTGTGCAGGACAGAAGAGGGTACTGGATGCCTTGCAGCTGCAGTTAAGGTGGGTTGCAAGTCTCCTCCTGTGGGTGCTGGAGACCAGACTCAGGGGTACTTGCAACAGCAGTTAGTGCTAACTGCTGAGTGATCTCCCCAGTCCTGTTTCTCCTAAATATTTTTTAATCATGTCTAGGTTGATCATAATACTTGGTTTAATGTAAATTTTTTGTAAAGCACTGTTTATCTATGTTATCTAGGGAGAAGAAAAAGGGTCTGTGTGTGTTTGTTTGGGCTGTCATTTTTCCCAAGTATTTCTGATTTATACTGGATGAACCCATGGATGTGGAACCCACAGAGGATGGACGGACGGTCAACTCTGTTTATCTTTTGACATATTTTGGAATAAAGCAATATGTTAAAGTCATCTAGACTGCAACAACTCTGACATTGATTATGGTACAGTGTTTTCAGCATTTCCTTCATGTGCTTTCTGTCCATGTTTAAAATTTTCATTTTCAAGCTTGTGTTTTATTTTTAATCGTTATGATATGAAGTTTCAAACACACTCAAATAGAGAGAGGCTAATATGACAGATCCCTGTGCACCTGTCATCCAACTCCAATAACCATCAAGTTTTCCTACATCTGGGCAAATATTTAATAAGGGAAATTTCTTTCTAACAAAGCCACAGCAATAAGAGCAAGCTGAGTCTGCCACATTGCAGTCTGTGAGCCAGTGGAGGCAGACAGAAGTAATCAATGGCTGCTAATGCCGTTCAGTATGAGTTTAATGGAGTATAGGATGGTGAATGGATCGGAATGAGATTGCTGAGACCTGCTAGCCAATCTCAGCTTCACTAACACTGGGAAAACCAGATGTTAGTTAAAACCTCATATGAGGCTCTAAGTTGTACTCAGGACACCATGGTGGCACCTTGCTGAAAAGAACTGGAGTTGAAAGTATGACACCATGAAACAGGAGCAAAAGGAGTCACACTAAGCTCACTGATACCTTTGTATCTAATTAGGTTAACTGTTGCCTGGGGGGTCTGGTTAATGCATTCAAATCTGGAAAATGGGATGCTTCACACATATTTATTGTGAAAAAGGCAGGGGACTTCCTATGCCCACATTCTAGCCTCTTTCTCCTTTGAAATAATCTTCCATTTGCCTCAGAACTTGTGAAAGTCGGAGAAGAATCCCGGGGAAGTTGAAGCCCTGGGCTACTGTTCTGTACTCCATTGTTCCCTTGGCTGTCCCTTCCCATTAGTCTCTCCTTTGATCCCCATGGTTATTTTCTAAATATCTATAAATGTGCAGATGAAATAGAGTGTCCCCTGTTCCTTGTATGCTTAATGTTGCATCTCGATTTGTCTGAGTTTTCACATGTAACTCTGGCTTTTTCAATTTAACTTCTACACAATTCCCTGTGTAATTGTGCTAGGTTTTGTTACTCAGGGTTCTGTTAATAGCCAGCCAGGTTATTTACTTTTACAGACAAGGCTATAACATACAAGGATGAACTTACCTCCCTGTGAATAGATGTGTAGCAGCAGACTCTTGAGGTCAAAAGCCATGAGCATCCTAGATTCATTACCATCTAAAACCATCTCCAAAGCACACCCAGCACCTGCATTCTCTGTATCCTTTTGCTCATATAAAATGTATAAAAAGGAGAGTGACTTTCAGGGTCAATATGTTAGAGCTTGGTAAAAATGGTTATCATGATGTTGATATGAATAGTATTCAACTTAAAGCTTTTTTGTAGAAGATTTTCAACCTATGATGTGGCTTTGTTAACCATGGGTATAATATGTTTCACCATTTTGAGAACTTCCTTTATATCTTAGTAATTTATATCCATATTAGTGTAACTTACTATACTATACACATTTGAATTATTTAGATATGAATGTTCTATCTTTATCATCTCTCTTACACACTCAGAAAGTTTCTAGGTACCTTAATGATATTTGTATCATGTGAATGGGAGTATTTTTTTCTCATATGCTTTTGAATTGCTTGATTTTGGATTTCATAATGTTATTAAAATTTGCATGTTGATGTTTATCTAGAAGTTTTGCCGAAGTCTAAATAATTCTAGTAATGTAACTGATGTAGGCATGCTTAGATGCCCTGTTTGTGGAGCCACCCCATTTGTGCAGGCTATCTTGATTCTCTCTCTCCCTTTACCTTTCATTTAGTGTCTGCTGTAATGATGAATGGAAGCAGTAATAGGTATTCCTTTCATATGCCTAGTGCTGTCCATTCATACATTTATCTTTAAGTGTGATCTGCACTAGGATTTGAAAGGTGGCTTCACTGGGTAAAAGCAATATCTATATGGCTCTTAGTTTGCTCAGAGAGTTTTCAATGAGAATGTATTAATTTTTATAAAATGCCTGTTCTTTAAAAATTATTGTGATCATAGGCTCTAACCTTAATCTTTGAATGTGGTACCCTCTTTTTCTAAGAGCTCTGGCTTTGAGCTATGATTAGATTCCCAGGAAAATTCCTATGTGACCATTGAGATGCCAATGAATCTACTTAATAGCGTTTTAAGATTATGTGTGTGTGTGTGTGTGTGTGTGTGTGTGTGTGTGTGTGTTTACATGTGCACATACAGAGACTAGAAAAGGTTGAGTCTGATTTCTGAAATTGGACTTATAGACTAGGAATTAGCCACCTGCCATGATGCTGGGAAGCAAACTTGCTTTTAACCACCAAACAATCTCTCGAGCCTCTTGATACTGTTTTATTTGACATTATTTTATTGACTAGTGATCAGGGTTCATAATTTTGATTTTGTTAAATGTTAATGCTATCCACTGGATGGTTCATGGCTTTCTTTTTAGGTTCTCTAAATGAATTTATATAAAATGGAAGATCATCTGGTGTCTGAAATTTGCTAAAACTTCCCAGTGATTGTTTGTTAATTTTTGCCTTTGGAGTGTACATACTAGATCAGAAATGCAGCCTAAGCCCTCAATTCTGTTTTATTTTTATTGGTGTGTAGTTCCCTGCTTTTCCTCAAGTCACTTTTTTTTGTTTTGCTTTGTTTGTAGAGACAGAGTTCCTTAGCCCTGGACATCCTGGAACTCTATCTGTAGACTAGGGTGGCCTTGAACTCACAGAGATCCACTTGCCTCTACCTCCCAAGTTCTGGGATTAAAGGCGTGCACCACCACTGCCAGGGATCCTCAAGTCACTTTTGACTCTATAAATTTACCTTGAAGACAGTATTTGTAATGTGATTTTTTTAAAGTACAGAATTTCTAATAGTTCACTCTTTTTTTAATATGTATGTCTCACAAAATTCCATATTACCCAGCAATTCTACTTGTCTGTGTATCCCAAGGTTGAAAACGATTATTAAAACAAAGCCTGCTGTGGGGCAGTACAGATCAATGTAGTCAAAATGTCCTCCAACAGCGACTGACTAAACAAAATGGCATGTTCCCATGCATTGAACATGAACCTTCCCTAGGAAGGAGTGAAGTGCCAACACATGGGGCCACATGCATGGCCGAAGCCTGGAAACATGACAGTCTGAATTAATGATGTGGGAAGGCATTGTTCTAAGTTGAAAGTTCTTCATGGTGACGTCTTCAATTGTTCTTTCTCTGGGACTTTCCTTATTTGTCACTGGAGCTCTAGAAGATGTGGTTTGGAGCCTTCTTTGGTGTTTGTGTGTGTGTGTATCACATTAGTGCAGTGCCCACAGAGGCTAGGAGGAGGGTGTGGGATGTTTTGGAGCTGGAGTTAAGGTGGTTATGAAGCCACCTGACGTAGGTGCTGGGAATTGAATTCAGTCCTCTGGAAGAGCAGCCGGTGTTTTTACCACTGGGCCATCTCTCCAGCCTTGGTGTTAGTGTTCTGATATGAAATTATAAAAAGCCCTCCATGTTCTTGATATTACTAATTTTTTAAATGTGTGATATTCACACATTTTTCTCCCATCCTTTAGGCTGTCTTTTTTTTTTTTTTTTCCTTTTCCTATGTGGTGACATGGCCAGTGAATAAGTGATTCTTTTCCTAACAAATAATCTTAATATCTTTATTAAAAATCAGCTGAGAACTGGTTCAATGGCTTAATTTTAGCTTCTTAATTTTGTTGCATTTACGCTCTTTCCCTCCTTACTCCCCTCTTACCCCTCTCTCCTTCCTTTGTTTTTCTGTCCTCTCTCTGAATTTGCCTGTGTTTCTCTCTCTCCTGTGTCTCTTCACTTTTGGTCTCTGTTACTGACTTCTTCTCCCTCTACCTATTTCCTCTCTACTGCTCTCTCTCCTGTGTCTCCTATCTCTCTACCTACCTCCATGTCTATCCTCCTCTCTGTCTCTGTCCCTCTCTCATGCTAGGTAAGTACTCTTTTTTTCTCCAGACCAAGCCCCCAGTCACTGATTTCTCTGTCAGCCCTTAAATGACACCATGCCCTATTAATTTCAGCAGCTTAGTGAAAGTCCTTGGAACTGGGGAGTTGGGCCCTCCCACTTTCCTATGTACTTACTGGATGATTCTGAGTGTCTGGGTCCTTCCTGCTTCTCACTGGGCTTTCAGATGGGCTCGTTGGTGTCTGTGAAGCAGGCAGTTGGATATTGGAAGGGATTATGATGAATCCATAGATCTATTTGGGGAATATTTTAATCTTACTACTAAGTCTTCAGATCTACAAATCAAGAATTTCTCTTTATTTAGGCAGTGTGAAATTTCTTTTGAGCAATTTTTTTTTTCTTTTTGCAATTTCCCACACGTATGTGGCATTTCTTTTGGTGAGTTTGTGTCTATATATTTTATTCTTTTTGATACTCTCTCATGAAGAATTGTTTTCTTAAATTCACTCCAAGTTGTTCATTGCAGTTGTCAAGAGTTACTGCTGATTTTCATGTATTGATCTTGGATTCTGCCAACTTATTAAACTTGTTATAGTGGTGTGTGTGTGTGTGTGTGTGTGTGTGTGTGTGTGTGTGTGTACATTACTCAGGCTTTCCTCTATGTGTGATCTTGATCTAGACATTTGCAAATCAAGTCAGTTTTATTTCCTTTGCAATTTAAATGTTTTTATTACTATTATTTCTTTTGCTCGCCTATGTGCCTAGCTTGACTAGCAATTTTATTTCAGTGGAATAAATAGGTAATAGAAAATGTGGGAATGGAACCCTGGTTTTGTTCCTGGTCACATAATGCAGTCTGGGGTGTTTGCATAAATTCCCTTAGGTGCTTTATCTGTGAGCAATTCTGCTCTTAGATTGGGAATATTGTGTTTTGCTTGTAGCATGAAAACTTGTTGTGATTCATCAGAGGTATTTTTCTGTGTTTACTGAGATGATCACACTTTGGGTCTTTATAATCTCTTCGTGTGTGTGTGTGTGTGTGTGTGTGTGTGTGTGTGTGTGTGTGTGTGTGATATGTGCATGTTCTTGTTTGCATGTGGATGCCAGGGGGTAATCTCTGGTGTCACTCCTCAGGTACCACCCACCTTGTTTTCGTTAAACCAATCTGGACCTCACCAGTAGGCTCGGCTAGTGAGCCACAAGGGTTCATCTTCCCCCACCTCCCCTGTCCTGGGATTATTAGCGTATACCACAATACCTAGCTCTTTTATGTGGATTCTGTGATTGAATTCAGGTCCTCATGCTTATATGACAAGCACTTTACTAACTGAGCTAACTCCTCAGACACTTGACTCTTACTAGCTTCCTCGGAATGGTCATAGTCCTGGTGGTCTAACCTGTGACAACCCTGGCTTTTAAACCTTTTCAATGGAGTTTCACTTGGAGCATCCCAACTCTAATGAATATCCACCCAGAGGATTGACACAAATTCACTCCCAATGTCCACAGCCACAGACGTGACTTCATGCGGACTACATTTTTGGGTGTGTGTGGGAATACCTTGGATGTTTTATAGGTGTGTGCCTCTCATCTTTGTAGCACCCTGCCTTTTCTTCCCATGATGGGTTTGAGCAGAGTCCCTACTTGATAGAAGCACATAGGTAATTATTCAACCCCATTAGTCAAGAGCCCTCAAAAAATAAATAAATAAATAAATAACAGAGTGCTGGACTGGCATTCTGTCTCTTTCCCAGTTCAGTTGGATAATATCACCAAGTCCTACAAAATTAAAATCAAGTTTGAAACGGGGTTTGTTAATTACAGTGTTTAACTGTTGTCGGTATTATTTCCTTGGAGATTAATGAGGTGAGCTATTGTCGCATAATTAGACCGGAGTATATCTCATCTTGTACAAACCCTTGCGATTCTCCACTGTCCCACTACTGTTTGAAGGTTAATTTCACTTTGCCAGGATAGACTTGGCAAGATGCTGTCTATTGAAATATGTTTTTAATTATATTTGAAAGTCATTAGTCAAGGGCTCTGCCAGGCTGTCCTGCACACATGTGCGGAGAAATTCAACCACAACTGAACCTATTATAGTTACCTTGCTCATGGCCAAGTGTCCCTGGGCATGGAGAGAAGGCACCCACAATCTGTGTTAGGGTTTAGTTTGGTTCAACCTTACTTCTTTTTTGGGGAGATATTTGGGTGAGATCTTTATGGTAGTGTTAGACCTAAGGGTCAGCATCTGAAGGGGACCATTAGGTGGCCTCACCACAGGTGTAGACTTTATCCAACACATCCAGCACTTTCCCAGATGAAGACTTCATGGATATCACTCTGTGCCTGGGATATGTCTTGCTTGTGTGCTCCAGCTCAGTCTTGATGCCTAAGATGCACTCCTAAAGACTTTCATGAGATCTGAATTCCTACCCACACACCATTCTTCTCTGACATCTGCTCTCATCCTGTGGCTTCTGCATTATCCTGTCATCCAATTCCCTTTCTCTCCTTACCAGACAGAGACTCTCATGTTCATAGCAACAGAACAGCCCAGAAAGATTTGGCTGCAGTGACCAAGCAAATGCATTAAGCACTGTCCCACTGGTCTTAAGCATGATAGGCTGACTGGTGAGAGAGCCAGCCTCAGCTTTTCTAGGTTTTTTCTTGTATCCTACCTCTACCCATGTGGAATGACTTTCCACTTGTCCTTACTTTACATGTCCCCAGCGAGAAGGAATGCTCAGCTTCTTTTTCTTAGAAGATGTGCTGGGGTGCTGGTGTAGGCACAGTGACTCCTACATCACAGGCAAGCATCTTCCCCAGCTTTCCTCCCCTTCATCTGCCATGTGAGGTGTGGGCTGCATGGTGGATGAAACTGAGCCTGCCTCCAGGAAGCTGGGGTGGACACAGTCTGCACTGGACTCTGCTTGGTCTGATTGCTTTCTTAATAGCGAAGTGGGCTTCATGTGGGCATCTCTTTACAGAATTTGAAGCAAGTAAGACAGCTCATGACAGCTTCTATTTAAGAAGTCTACCCTGTGTGTGTGTGTGTGTGTGTGTGTGTGTGTGTGTGTGTGTGTGTGTGAAGGTGAGTGCTTGCTCCTGTGTGAGTGTGGACAAGCATGTTTTTGGAGGTTAGAGAGAGGTCAACCTTGGGTGTTGGGTCCTCACTTTCTACTTTGTCTGTGAGTTTTGTGCTGTTTGCCATTGCATAAAGCAGGCTAATCTTTGTGGCTTTCCTTGACTCTGCCTCTTCTCTTGCACCAGCACTATATATGCACACTTCGGGGATCTGAACTTAGTTCCTCAAACTTGTGTGTCAAGCCCTTTACTTGCTGAGCCATCGCCCTAGCCCAGTTACCATTTTGAAAGATCGATTCTACTTGGAAAGTGTTTTGGTAGAATTTGGAAATGAAGAGCCCTGACTGGCCCCTGGTGATAGCAAGGCATCTTGATTAAGTGTGCATGCTTAAGTGGACTTCTGTGTGCAGGTGTGGGTATATATGTCTGTATGTGTGCCTCTCTCTCTCTCTCTCTCTCTCTCTCTCTCTGTGTGTGTGTGTGTGTGTGTGTGTGTGTGTGTGTGTGTGTGTATACGTGCACATGAGCATAGGCTGACCACCACACAAATGTACTTCTCTCTCCATGCTGTGGTGGAAAGATCATGCCATGATGTTGATTATCTCTCAGAAAGGAGTGCCATCTTTAGCTTCATGACTTTGGCCACTGTCTGAGTGCTGGATATACCCAAGCAGGAAGTCTGCTGGGAAAGTGGCTACTGAAAATGAATCAAACCCTTGGCATCTCTGCAGGCTTGGTGGGGTGACTCAAAGGCACTATCTTAGATATATGTGATGGTGATGTTGGGGACCTGAGGTATGTTTAGGAGCTGCAGGTAATCTGACTTCCTGAGGCTCCAATTTTCATCTTCAGTGGAACAGTACATGGCAGTTAAAGCAGAAATTCCTGCTTGGATTTGAACCCCAGACCACTGTTGCCTGTCAGTGCTCAAGAAGGTATGTGAGTTCTTTGTTTACTCAAGCTCCACCTTTGCAGGGATTTCCCTGAGGCTTAGTGACATTAGTGTGTGCTGGAGCCAGCACCCTGTTGCTCTGTCTTATTGCTGTGTACAAATGGCCTCCTCATTGTCAGGGACAAGAGAGATTGGCAGAGCGAGGCAGCAGAATCTCTGAGATTCTGCATACCTAAAGTGTGCTCAGAGCAACACTGGGTGCTGAGTGCTCTTCCCCTTGTCAGCCACTGCAGATGGCCAAGCCAGCCCTCTCCTAGAAAAGCCAGAGTCCTCAAGGGCCAATTCTTGCCGTGATCCTCTCTGAGGAAGTCGGTTTCCTGGCCCTCCATGTAGACTCCAGGATCCCTGTCATGTACACAGAGTGCCATTGGTGTTATTCCTATGGGGGAAAACATGTTTAAGCTGGACCTGAGGTTGCCCATAGCATTGAGAGGGGTCTTCGCTTCAATTCTGCCTAACATTGGAATGACCAGTGTTTTCTCCATGAGATGCTGGTACAGAGAGAGGGCTTGTCAGCAGAGATCCTGCAGTGTCTTCAAAGCTCAGACTCTTGGGAGACCTTGTTAGTCTGAATCAGGTCAGCAGAGACTAGAGTCCTGGCAAAGGAATATGAGAAAATAAATGCTCTCTAGCTGCCTGTTAACATGGCAAGATCTAGACTCACCAAAGAGACAGGCTCTGGGTATTCTGTGATGGGGTTTCTAGATTGATTTACTTGAAGTAAAAAGACCCACCCTAAGTGTGTGTAGCACCATTCTACAGTCTTAGGTCTTCGTTATAGGTAGTACTAATTGTCAACTTGACCCAGCATAGAGTCATCTAAGAAGAAGGCCTCTGCCTAGGTCAGGCTGGTCCATGGGCGTGTCTGTGGGAGAGTGTCTTGCTTATTGGCTGATATAGGAGGAACTGTTTCACTACAGCAGCACTTTTCCCTGGGAAAATGGTTCTGAGCTGTATAGGAAAGCTTTCTGTGCCTGTGCCTGTGCTACAAAGCAGTGTTCTTCCATGGTGTCTACGCCAGGCTCTCGCTTGAGTTCCTACCCTGACTTCCTCAGCGATGGACCGTGACCTGAAGTGTAAGCCAGATAAACCTTCCCTTTCTCAAGTTGTTCTTGGTCAGAGTGACACTCATTCCAGATCAAACCTACACCGTCCCTGACTGAATGAAATGGAAAGGGAGGGCTGAGCCCACGCACTCCTCTCTTTCCGCTTTCTGACTATGAATATGATGTAGCCAGCTGCCGTAAGTTCCTGCTGCCATGACCTTTCAACCAGGAAGGACTGTACTTTCCAAGTGTGAGCCAAAACAAAGCTTCCCTCTTTAAACTGATTTTTTTTTTTCAGGCATTTTTGTCAGTGAGAAAAGTCATTAGATGAGCTGAAGCTCTCCCAGTGGCTGCTTTTCTTGAGCCTGCAGAAGTGATCACGTGATCTCGACTTTCCCTGTGAGAGTTGCAGAGGCGCCACTGAGGTCTCCGGTCTAACATCAGATGTGGCCAAGCCTCTAGAACACTTCTGATCTGTCACCATGCTGCATGACAGGGGCATCTGCTTCTTGGGAATGGAGCAACCCACTGCTTCCCTCCTATTAGACTTACCTGAGATGTCAGGTCTGCCCTGAACCTGCCATGGGGAGGCTGCTGGGCTCCACAGTCTCCGACACACAGGACTTCATGGCTTAGCTCTGAATTACCCACCATGCCAATATGACAATAGTATCCAACTGTATACAAATTGTATTCCAGAGGCTGGCCACTAGCTCAGTCCTTTAACTCTGTCTATTCTATTGTCTTGCAGCCAGTCCTGAATCCTGCTTCTCCAAACCTTCTGGATTGCTCTACCTTCCGTTTTCAAAGAGAAGCCCTGCTCTTCAGGGAGGATGGGTTTCTATGATTTAAACTCTTCCAGCCCCAGTATAATTTCCCTTTTCTAAAGTGCTTTGTTGGCCTCTGTGAATCAATCAGTTTTGTCATCGTGGATCTGATGCTTCCCCATCATACAGAATCAATCATTTTTGTCATAGTGGATCTGATGCTTCCCCATCATACAGAATCATTCATTTTTGTCATAGTGGATCTGATGTTTCCCCATCATACAGAATCAGTTTTGTCATAGTGGGTCTGATGCTTCCCTATCATACAGGTAAATTGCCTCTGATCCTGGGAGGTAGGGAGAGGTTCAGCTAGGTTTGCCAGGCCTCGTCTGTACAAGGCTTTTTCTATTGGACCACCAACCAATTCCCAAATCATGGCATGGAGACTTATTTATTAGTAGTTATGAATGCTCGGCCTAGCTTAGGCTCATTTCTGGCTAGCTCTTTTAAACTGAATTAACCTGTCCTCTTTACCTACCTTTTGCCCCAGGACTTTTTACCTTTCTTTCTGTATGTATTACTTTCCTGTTTCCTCCAGTGTCTGTCTGTCTGGCAGCTGCCGGGTTTCTAGCCTCGGGCATCTCCCTCTCTTTCTCCTTTGCTCTCTCTTTTCTTCTTCTCTTGTTCTTCTGGAGCCTAGATTTCTCCTCCTACTTATTCTCTCTGCCTGGCAGCCCTGCTTATCCCTCCCCTGCCTAGATATTGGCCATTCGACTTTTTATCAGGTCAATCAGGTGCCTTGAGCAGGCGAGGTGAAACAAATGCAACACATCTTTACATAGTTAAACAAATGCAATACATCTTTACATAGTTAAACAAATGCAATACATCTTTACATAGTTAAACAAATGCAATACATCTTTACATAGTTAAACAAATGCAATACATCTTTACATAGTTAAACAAATGCAGCACAAACAAATGTAACACATGCTTACATCATTAAACAAATGTAACACACGTAACATATCTTCATATAGTAAGTAGTATTCCGCAGCTTAAAGAAATGTAAGACATCTTTATATAGTTAAAATAATATTGCACAACTCTGGTCTCTTTCCATGAACTGTGCTGTGACCCCAGCCTCACACATTTACACCCTGCTAAGAACCCAGTCCTCTCAGATGTGAGTCAGAGAGAACAAATAACTCTCTCTCTCTCTCTCTCTCTCTCTCCTTTTTCCTCCCTCCCACCTTCTCTCTCTGTCTTTGGTTTGTGCAGACAGGGTTTCTCTGACTGTCCTGGAACTCACTTTGTAGACCAGGCTGTCCTCAAACTCACAGAGATCCATCTGCCTCCATCTCCTGAGTGCTGGGATTAAAGGAGTGTACCACTACTGCCTGGTGAGAAAGAAATAACTCATTGCCAAGGCTGCTGCCAGCATGCCAGACCTTGGTCTTCACTGACCTGCTGTTCTCCACTCTGTGGGTGCTCTGCCACTGGGATAGCTGTGTGCCCTTTTGTCAGGCGGGAAAAGGTTCTGTCCACAGCCTGGAGTCCAGGCAGGACTCTGCCTCCCTACCCTTCAGCACTAACCTTGTGTTGTCTTCCAGGCTTTTTTAGTAGCACTGCTGGCCACTAAGTGCTACACCAGTAATGTAGTAGCTTTTATGGCTGAGGTGACACATGATTGGTGCAAGTATGTTAGATCTAGCAACAGGAAAGCATGAGTGGCCCGTGCTTTGCTGTGAGAGCTGTAGCTCTGCTGTGATTGGATCTTTCTTGCCTTTTCCTCAGCTCTATGACTTTCAGGCTCTGACATCTCCTAATGACACAGTACAGTTGAGATTTTTTTTTTTCTATTGATGGATAGGGAAACACACTCCATGGATGAAGTCTGTTGTTTGTACCAGTTGGGAGCTTTTAAGTTGAAAGTTTCTAAGCAAAAATTCAGAAGAGCAAAGGGATGAATAGATCCTTCAGGTGGGAACAACATCTACCTCACCCACTTAACACACTTCCATGGGTTTCACAAGATCCTGTGGATAAAATGAAGAAGCAGATGGGGTGCCATTTCAACTGCATTTTCTCCTTTGCTTGGGCTTCCTCAATGTTGTGGGTTTGGGACATGTCTTGTTTTCTGTAAATCCCCCAAAGACTTTCTCTTTGGGCGTCTTCTTGCCCTTTCCTTTTCCATGGCCCAGATTTACTCAGATAAGATCCTTTCTGGCACAGAAGCAGCCCTACATGTGACTCCCGAGCTCTGCATCACTTTGTGCTGCTGCACCCCGCCCCTCTGCATCTCTTGTGGTGTTCTATGATCTTTCTCTAGTCTTCCCATTCAGCCCAGAGCCTGAATCTGTCACCATTCATTCTTAGAGACACCCAGACATAATTCAATATCTTACCTTAAGCCTATAAAGCAGGGTGAGCTCTACCCTTGTAGCTGTGGTTCCCATCAAGCAACTCCTCTGACAGGTATGAGCTCTCAAGTGGTCCCAACTCTTTCAGGGTATTTTCCCTGCAGGGCAAAGGGGTCATGGAGGTGGTGATATATGTTGACTAGAACGCTGAGTGTGGCCTTTGGAGACCAGCAGACCTAATTCTGTCATTTATAAGCTGTGTGTCCTTGGGCAAATGACATGAACTTTTGGAGTTTTCATTTGTCATCTATCCAATGGGGATTATAGTACCTTTGATGGGGATGCCTCACACCTACTGTTAAATTCCAAATCCAAGCTGGAAGAAAAAAAAAATGAAGAAAGAAAGCAAAAGAAAAACGAAGTGAGTCAAATTTCTCTTGAAGCCTAAAAAATTGAAAATCATTTCACAATTCTTCACTAGGTCTAGCATAGTGAGTTTTTCTCCCAGCCATGAAAACAGGTTATTGGTTTTCCATCAGGCATCTCCTAGGTCAGTAGCTTGCAAGTAGGAGACATAAAACTTAAAATCACATTCAGTGCAAAGACTCTTGATCAGGGAGTGTGGAACTTGAGGCCTGTTCTATCCCACAAAATAATGACTGTAGTAACACTATTTATTAATAATATTTGCAATGATGCTATTTCTTCAGGAAACTCAATAATATCTGCATGCTTTCTGAACTCATGTAAGGTCTCAAAGAAAGAATTAGCCATGAACTCTACCCTACTATTCAAGCTATCCCATGTGAAAGACACCCTTATTCTTCTACTCATATGAATGGGTCTTAAGTTATACAGAACTGCCAGTTCAAGCTGCTTATCCTAGTATTATAACTAAAGAAATGATTTGGGAGACTTACAGCATTATTGGAGGTAGCACCAGGATAATTGTAAGACTCAGTCACAGCCTTGGGAGTTGCATGCTGTTTCCATAGTCAGGAAAGAGGCCATCTTTGAAGAAAGCTAACAGCACAAGGTTGGTAAGACAGCTCGGTTAGTAATGTACTTACTGGGAAGGCACGAGAACACAACTTCTACCTCCAGAATCCAAATCCAAAGCCTGTTGTGTGGTACATGTTTATAGTCTTAGCTCTGGGGAGGCAGAGACAGGTATATCCCTGGGGCTCACTGTTCAGCCAGCTGAGCTGAATCAACAAGTACCAGGCCAGTGAGAGACCCTGTCTCAAAAACTAAGGTGGGCAACTATAGTGATATTTTATTTGTACTGAAATGTGATTTTTATTTGTATATTAATAAAGTTGCCTTGGGGTCAGAGCAAGCCATAGCAGAAGCTGGGTGGTGGTAGTGCACGCCTTTAATCCCAGCACTTGGGAGGCAGAGCTAGGTAGGATCTCTGTGTGTTCAAGGATACAGCCAGCATGGCAACACAGACCTTTAATCTCAATACCAACCATAGAAGACCTGGAGGTCTGTACAGACAGGCAGTGACGAGGAGGTCATGTGGCTGGGTTGACAACCAATGAGAAGGCAGAACAGAAAGTCTATATAAAAGACAGGACACAGGAAGTAGCTCTCTTGCGGAGAGGAAAGACAGAGCAGCAGTGAAGGGTAAGGTTTTCAGCTCTCAGCTATTGCTCTGACCTCTTGGCTTTTACCTCTGCAATTGACTCTGTGTTTCTTATTTAACAAGATGGTTACATCTACAGGCAACTTCTAAGGAATGATGCTAGAAGTTGACCTCTGGCCTGCACATGCACTCACGTGCAGGCATACTTATACATGTGTGAATACACACCCATGGGCACACACACGGAAAGCTACTGGGTTCATCAGCTGTTGTGACAGTAGCAGCCTGACTACTCTGTCTCTACTCACAGAGAGGGTCAGGTCACTTTTGTCCCACCTTCATCCAGATTCAGCTCCATCCCAAGTCTTACATCTCATAGTGAGCTGAGCAGAGGATCTGTATTGTACTTATAAATCCCTGAGAGAAAGCACGTTTAATGTTTGCTGGCTTTGCTCATAGGGAAGGAATTCTAGAATGCTGTCAAGGTTCCTGTGTTATTTAACCACAGCAAGGTGGGCCCATGTGACCTTGTAGATAAGCTGATCACAAAGCTGCTTCAGTTTTCTTCCTTCTGGCGTTTAAACCTGTTCCTGGGGAATTTGATATAAAGCCTATGCCTCCTTATCACCAAGCTAGAGATCTGGCAGGGTTCAAGGATGATTGCCTGCATTTATATCCTTACCACTACCATCACCAACCATCGTTAACAATATCACCATTAATCATCAGCACCACCACCACTATCACCAACATCTCCAGCACCCTCATCATCATTGTCGCCACCATCACTGCCACCACAATTAACATCACCACCACTACCACAACCACCAAGCTTTACCATATCACCAGCATCACTTCCATAATCACCATCATCATATCACCACCACCACCATTAACATTATAACCATCACCACCACGATCATGACCACAATCACCACCACCAAAACCATTGTCAGCATCATCTCCACCATCACCACCATCATCCTAATTACCACAAGCATCATAATCATCATCAGCACACTTACCATTACTTTTAATTACTTTAATTCCTCATTAATACCACCAACATCACCACTGTCACCATCATTACCAGCACCAGTACCAAGATCACACCATCCTTGTCATTTACATTATCCCTATCATTACTGTCATCATCTTCATCATCATTATCAACACCACCTCAATCATCATTGTTACCACTATCATCTCTACCAACATCACCACCACCATTATACACTAACCATATGTCAATCATCAGTCTTGCTAGCTGTGGAGCTGAAACCTTTTCTGCATCAGGTCTTGCACATTTCATGCTAAGCATGCACTGTGATGGGCCTCATTTACTCAAGGGACAAGAGATCTAGACTCATCCAAGGGTCTGTAATTTGAACCTTAGGCTTCTAAACCCAGAGTGAAGGGTGGAGGGATTCCCTTGCTTCTGAGATTGGCATATAAAGTTTAAGAATGTGGGCTTGAATGTTGGAATGATTTGAGGCCAAAGCAGGTCTTTTTAGGTACAACACATAGAGAAAGCTAACTAAGAAGAGAACTTCTATGTGTCTATAGGACATTTGTGCTGACAAGCAGTAGGAGAAATGAGCAGGAAAAATCACTGGACTGGAGGTCTAGAAGGGGGACTGGGAATTGGGAGGCTTGGGGTAATTTTCCAGCAATTTCTAATAGGTGCCTTCTATCCATGGCAAGCAAAATAAGAAGGCACCACCACATCTCACACATTAGCCTCTCAATCAGTGGCCCATTATCTCGTCTGTTCAGGTGTTTAATGGAAGTTTCTCTCTCCTGCTGAGCTGAGAGCTTAATGAAGCTGGAATCCTCCAGCCTGCATCAGTGGGCCTGTGTTCCTCACAAGGCCGCCTCCTTGCAGCCCCGAATGGGGTAATATTTCTCCTCTTTTTCATATTCTAATGAATAAATGATATTCCCATTGGTTATTTATCTACTTTTAGAACTTGAATGGAATTCTTTTGATAATTATGGCATTTCACTATTTGATGGGAAATTGGTACCTGCTGCCTGGAGATAATGGTCCAATTCAGTGTCTATGAAATATGGAATTTTCTGCTAATTCCTGCCTTGAAATTTGTAAATCATCAGCGGAGTTGGTTATTAAAATTCAGGAGTTTAAAGACCTGGAGCGAAGGGGGAGCGGCCTTTCCTCATTAAAATTACAGAAACTAACAATGAGTGCTGGACCCAGTTTTCAGCCCAGAAGGCTCAGAGCAACTCAGCTCGGAGTTGTTAGTGATGTGACTGTCTCTCTGGGAGCCTCAGATTGTAGAGTGGGAACTGGGTAGGTGGATGGCACCTGTCCAAATATGTAGAAATGAGAGCTGAGAGCAGGTACAGGGGGCAGACAGAGGCTCTGGAATGATTGTGTCTGACTTCATGCCTTTCTGAACCTCATTTTCTGCATTGGCAAAGTTGTGTGTGTGAGTACATGTGTATGAATGTCAGGGGGTTACATGTGCTGATGCACATGTATGCACATACATGCAGTAGCCAGAGGACAACATTAGGGGTTGTTGCTTCTCGGTTACTGTCTTCCTTGATGTTTTTGAGACAGGCTCTTTCACTGGCCTGGATCTCACGAGTTAGGACTAGACTGGCAGACACTTGGCTGACTCTTTCTCTTTTGGTGTCAAGTGTCTACAGTGCACGCAGGCTGTGCAAAGAAGGACTTACCTTCTTAGCCCCTGCTCTGGCTGTTGTGTTCTTCTGACACAAAGATGACATGCCAGTTTCTACAAGCTCAGTAGCTACTATCAGCTGAAGAGTGAATGAACCAAATTGAGGGTGAACAAACCAAACTGTTAGTTTTTTGTTGATATGACAATTATTGAGAAAAACCTAAAGGAGGGAGGATTTACTCTTTCTCTTGGATTCAGATATTTGAACTATTGTTCACTTAGCACCATCATGAGGAGTGTGGCTTGGAAGATAATCATGGCAGTGAGAGGGTGTGGTGGTACTGAATGTTCACCTCATGGGAGCTGGGAAACAGAGGGAGATAGAGAAAGACATATATATATATATATATATATATATATATATATATATATATATATATATATATAGAGAGAGAGAGAGAGAGAGACAGAGAGACAGAGAGACAGAGAGAGACAGAGACAGAGAGAGAGACAGAGAGAGAGACAGAGAGAGAGACAGAGAGAGAGACACAGAGAGAGAGAGAGAGAATAGGAAAGGGTCCAAGGGACAAGAAAGCACTTCCACAGAGACCCATTTTACCTAACCAAGCTCAACCTGCTGGGGACCAAGCATCCACCATGTGAGCTGTAGTAGGCATTTCTAAGTTAAACCACAATACAAACTGAAGACAAAGGAGAGGAGAAGATATCTCTAAGGAAGAAGATGCCAGGAGACAGATGCAGGTTAAGTCAATATACTGTGGCCACTTCTTGCAACATTGACTCCTTGCAATATTGACTCAATATTCTCTCGGGTTTTTTTTTTTTTTTTTTTTTTTTTGGTCTTCATGCCAAGTACATCTCTGAGTGTAGAGCTAATGCATTTGGGTAGGAGACATCATGGTGCAATCTAAGTAGCATCCTTGTTTCAGTAGAACCAAAGGAAAGAGGACAATCTGTGGGCTTCAAGGAGAACTTTGAAACGTCCCTAGGGTTTTCAGTGCCTGTGCCATTCACACTACCGAGGTAGTGTTGGACTTGTGCTTCTGCAGATCACAGGGGCCCTTCTTGGGTGAGGACCTCCTTGTCACACCCAGTGGCAAGAAAAGCAGCCATGACCCTTGCTGTGGTTAATCTCAATTATTAACTTGGTGGGATTTAGAATCACCATGGAAACAAGCCCCTAAACGTGGGTGGCACCATCACATGGGTTGAGGCCCATGATATGTAAAAAGGGGGAAGTGAGCTGAGCACAACCATTCACCTCACGCAGCTTCTTGATTTTAGATATGGTGTGAGCAGTCACCTCTTTATCCTGCCACCATGCTTCCCTACTGTGATGGAATGATCCCCTTGAACTAGGAGCCAGATATATTCCCCCCTTTAAGTTGCTCCCTATTACATGTGTTATTACAGCAAGAAAGAAAGTGTCTAAAATGGCCCTTCCCTATGTGCCCCCAGCACCAGGTGGGGGTGGCTTTCCTGCCCTCCTCCCTTCTCTTAATTCTTGTTCCCCACGGGGACCCTTCTGTTTTGGTCACTGTGCGTGCCAGTGTCTGGCATCCAGCAGAGTAGGAGAAGACTTAGTTGTGGGTGTGAGAAGAGCCTGTGTGACACTTGCTGCAGCAGCAGGTTGTACTTAAACTGCTTCCCCAAGCCTCAGATGGGAGGATGGCATGCACCTGCAAGTGTGTGTGTGTGTGTGTGTGTGTGTGTGTGTGTGTGTGTGTGTATGTGTGTATACACTCCTTAATTCTGTATTCATCTATACCAACCTTTAGATGCAGAGGGGCTCTGCCTGAGATGGCATGACCTTAGAGATCACGGGTGACAAGGTACCCATATTCTCATGTTAATAGGTTAGCTCATTGTAGTTACTTGGTGCTGTGGTGATGATGATGTCAATCAGTTTCTTTTCTCTCTGATGGGACAAGACATCTAACAAAGAAACTGAAGTGGGGGTCGTATTTTGGCTCACAGTTTAAGGGTAGTTTAGTTATGGTGAAAAGGCTTGGCAATAGGAGTGTGAGGTGCCCCCAGTCATGACACACAGAGAGGACCGCTGGTGCTCAGCTTCAGCCCATAGAATGGCACTACCCACAGTTAGTGTAGTTCTTCCTATCTCAGGAAACCCACTCTAGGGACTCTATCACAGCCACGCCCAGAGATCTTGTGAAGTTGACAGATAATCACAAGAGTGACCCGGCTACCTCTCAGGTCCCTTTCCTGGTCTCTTCCCACCTTTGAAAAGCATCTTCATGTAACAGGGATGATGAAGATGACCACTCCCACTTCTTATCATTTCCCTGGCATTTGATATAGGTCTACATTTTGTTGGATGCTATAAGTCAACTCCCAGAATCTTTACACAAATATTATGTGCTGACTCTGACTGGGCAGCAGTGGCACTCACCTTTAATCCCAGCACTCAGGAGGAAGAGGCAGGTGAATTCAAGGGCAGCCTAGTCTACAGAGCAAGTTCCAGGACAGCCAGAGCTACGCAGAGAAATCCTGTCTTGAAAAACGGAAACAAAAACCAAAACCCAATAAAATAAAATAAAATAAACTGAAATGAAATAAGAAGCAGTCTCCAAAGAAAATCTCTTGGCTTCACTTTTTCCTGCTCCTTCCTGTGCCCTGCCCTCTCCTGCCCACATTGGGCAAACTCTTTGCCTAGTCTTTGAATGTCAGAGAGTCTGGACTTTCCAGAAGATGAAAGGCCTTGGGCTTTCCTATCTGTTGCCGCCTGCTCCCAACACCCTTCTGCAGTGGTGGAGACTGAAGTCATGCCTACAACAATTCCTAACAAGCTAGAAGCCATGGCCCAGGACACTGCAAATGAATGACATGCACAGCGTGTGAATTGGTCCCTACAGAGTTGCTTTTTAATCTAAAGGAAATATAAAGCACATTCTATTGCTGCTGGCTTAACTGCAGATTTTAACTAGGATGTGTGAATTTGCAGTGGGGTATATACCATGCCAATCAGGATTCCCGTGTGACTCTATGCACCCCAGGCCCCCCCTCAGTGAAATTCAATTCCTAGCTTCTTCTGGAATTAGCTGTCTGATCATGACCTTGACTGTGGGAGTCACTATCCAGGCAGAGAGAAGAGACAGTTAAAATATACCAGGATTTCTGTGTGTACTTTTGAATGGAGACTGGCACATTCCTCCTCATACTCAGAGCCCAGTGCAGGTGCACCAGCTGGCCCTGCCTGAACCCCCAGTGCGGGAACAGTCTTTTGATAATGTTACCCAGGATCCCTCTGTTATCATGCTTGTGGTCTGTCATGGTTGCAGGACATGTTTCTCCTTGTTGGGGGGGGAGGGGTGCTAGGGCTCTTTTGCTTAATGAAACTATGTAATACTTATGTGGCCAAAGAACGATAAAAGAAGGGGCTGGAGCAACCATTCAGTGATTGAAACACTTGCTGCACTTTCAGAAAACCTGAGTTCAGTTCTCAGTACCCACGTTGGGTGCCTCACCACCACCTGCAGCTCTAGCTGGAGGACTCAGTGCCCTCTTCTAGACACAGACACACAGGTACACAGACTATATATATATATATATATATATATATATATATATATATATATATATATATATATAATAAAATGAATCCTAAAGATAAATATGACATGAATAAATGAATGGAGAAATGTATCCAGTTTGAACTTGGAGGCTGGTCCTGGTCAAATTTTCAACACACATCCACACTGAGCACACAGCGTGGGGACTCTGCACCTGCACTGTAGGTCATGGAAGTACAGTTGTAAGACTGGCAGGAGAGGAGCTTGACTGTCAACAGAACCTGCAGCCCAGCGAAGGGAGAAGTCAGAACAACAGGGCCATTTGTGAGTTATTTTATTTGATCTCCCCCCCCCCCCGAAATCTGTAGGGAAAGGGGGAAGTGCTAAAATAGAAGAAAGCTGGAGAACATTCTAGAATACACAGCCAGATTTAAGAGACCCTTTGAAATGAACTTACTTGCTCATCGTAAGATTGAAAATGGAGGGTCCCTAGGTCTTTAGGGAAGGCACATGGGGCTGGGCCATGCGGTCTTTTTACTATGTGGATAGAGAGCAGACAGGGAAGTCACTGCCCCCGCTAGACCCCATTTTAGCACACTTCATTCCAGGTTTCCAAGCAGAAGCTTTGAACATCAAAAAGATAAAAATAGTGGGGGGAAAAAGGATGCTGTCCCTAGCTCAGGCAGAGGAGGTAGAAGGAGGCGCCGTGACTGCCAAGAGTGGCCAGCTGCGGGAGGGTTGATGGTGTGAGCAGCTCTTGGTGAACTTGGTACTTTTCCATAGCAAACAGAAGCTTGGAGCTTGTTAGCAATGGAGCTGTATCCTGGGGATAAAGAGGGCAGGGAGGCCACAGGGAGCCAATGGAGGAAGCCAACATGTTGAGAGGAGGCTGGCTTTCTGGCTTCAGAATCTGGGCTCTTCTGGGAGCCAGGGCCAGTTCTGATATCCATCACGTACCCTGGCAATAAATCAGAGGTAATGAGAGGCCAGCCAGGGGCAGGTCAGCAAATGTGGCTCAATTTTGGGATTTAGGTAGAGCATATAGAACCCAGACCCCAAGGCACATGGCTGGTTAGCCACAGATATTCATGGTTATGGTGACAGCAGTATCTGTCAGCACTTACTGTGGGGCTTTTAGTTGACTGTGAGTATTAGTTGCTTGCTTCATTCCTGTAATGGAGTGTGGGACGAAAGTAACAAGGGAAAAAGGGTCCTTTGGCAGAGGAGACACAGTGGCAGGAGCATGAGGCAGCTGGTCACATCGAACTCACAGTGAGGGAACAGAGAAAGAAATGCTGGAACAAAGTCTCTCTCTCCTTTTTATTGAGTCAAGGACCCAGACTGTGGGACTGCTGCATTTAGAGTCACTGGTTCCTCTTCAATCAGCCCAGTCCAGGAACTCCCTCTCAGGCATGCCCAGATACTTTTCTCCAGTGAAGCTGGATTAACTATCACAGTGTGGGAATCACATTCTGTGGACTGTCCAAGTCTCACAGCAAACCCAGGAACCATCCTAATGTCTAGGACATACTCAGTTACCAGTGACTGAAAACACAACCCAGAATGATGCTAAACATGACACACTGATAGCTCATGCTCTGAAGATTCTAGCTTCAGGCACACTTGCATCCAGGGACTCAGGCAATATGTGGGATCTATCTTTTGTTATGATTTCCTGCCTGGGCTTTTCATTTCTTGGCACGGTTCTCCAGTTGCCATAGTGACACAAAGCTGTGTTTACACAAGACCATGGTGTAGCTTAGCAGTAGAGACCATTTCTTGTCCCCAAAATTTCAGTGTTATACCTTGTCATTGGCACTGCTGAGGGTCACATGTCTGTCACTGAGCAGGCATCTGTGGCTAAGGAAGTCACTAGTCCAGAGTGAGGGGTGGGATCATGAATCAGGCACGCATCCACGTTTCTGCTGCCATGACAGAATACTGGACTGATGTAACCAGGAAGAAGGATTTAATTTGGCTTGTGGTTTAAGGGAACCCAGTCAGTCATGGTGGGAAAGACATGGCAGGACTGGGCTCCTGTAAGTAGCTTTGGGAGTCACTTCTTGTTCACATCTTAGCAGAGCAGGAAGTAGAACTTGAGCAGGAAGTGTAGACATGACATAACTCTCAAGGCTCACCCCCCAATGACTCACTTCCTCCAGTGAGACTCCGCCTCTTAAACTTCCCCAATCAGTGTCACCTACCAAGGACCAAGCAAGCATTCAAACACATGAGCATGAAGGGGACATTTCACACCCAAACCATGACAGGGCGTTTGCTTAAACAAATACTTGAGTACTAACGAAGGCATGCACATGGGACAGGTGATTCAGAAGGAAAAATTGTCCCTGTCTTGGTCCTGTCATCACTTTATAGATGAAGGCTGGTGGCATTTGTGGAAGGAGAAATGGAAGCTTGGAAAGAGGAGCAGCTTGTCCAAGGACACACAGTGAGTGGACACAGGTCAACAGCCCAGAGTCCTCTGCAGCCTCTGAGTGCATCTTCTCCCACTAGTAGTGTGTCACCTGACTCCTCCTGTTCCTTATGACTCCTGTCCTGCCCTTGGAGCTGGCCAGTCACTCAAGACACCATGGAGTGGCAGGGGCACCCTCACGGCAGTAGTGGAAGTCACCAGGCCACCAGCCCCTCAGCGCTGCCCTTTGCATCAGGGAGGGGGGAGGGGCTTCCCCAAGGGTCTGACTACTTCTTTGTCTGTCTTCTTTAATGCTAATTACTTTTTCCTCACGTCAACATAAAACTCATCTTAAATGTCCTCATTAAAGCGGGTGTGATTTCTGACCACAAGCTTCACCAGCTCAGCCTTCAGAAGGCTTTTGTGAGGAAAGTGTTCTTAGAGCTCAATGGCAGTTCCCAGTGATTTAGAATATCAAGTTTGTATGATTTTTAATCATTAAAGGAGATGTAAAAACATATTTTATACACAATCTTTTATCTTACACTTATTTTTATATTTCTCCATAACAATTTATTGGGGAGCATATATCACCATTACACTGGACATTTATGGCTGCATTAAAATTCAATGTCATCATAAATTTGGGCCGGTTAAAGTAGTGACATGTGTAACGGCTTTCACAAGGACATATTTTATATTTAAAGTGAAACTTTGAGAAGAAACTTTTGTTAAAGGGAAAAATGTGTGTGGGTGGGAACAAGGATAGAAGACTTCCTAATTGTCTAAAATGCCCATTCCTACTGCACCAAGAAGGCAGACCCTGCTAAACTCAAGGTGTGCTATGACCAGTACTTAGGGATTAGCAGGCATCATATGGCAAAGCTACTGTCAACTAGGTTACACCACTCTGGCTAATTTATAGCAGCTTGAGACCAGGGGGAATTTCAAAAGTAAAGGAAAATATTAACTCAGATTTTAAAAAACGCTGCATAATGAGAGGTTTTCAGATCATGGGACACAGGATTTTCTGGCAGTAGTAGTTATGAGGGGGCTTAGGGTTTTCTCATTATTCCCAAGATCTGGACCATCTTCTAGGCAATTTGTGGCCTGTCTTTCCTCCTCTTCCCTCTCCTCCTCCTCCTCTTCCTCTTCCTCCTCCCTTCCCTCCTCCCCTTCACCTTCCCCTCCCTCTTCCCCTTCCTCCTCCTCTTCCTCTTGCACCTCCAGGAAGCAGGTAGGCAGAAACCTTCTGCATAAGACAGAGAAGATATCATATCCAACAGAGACTTTTGCTTCAAGTCAAGTAGATTCACACCAATTGTTATTAGTCTCAGATAGTTGGGTAATGGGGACCAGTGAGAGGAGGTGGATCCAGGGCCTGGATTCTGGGGCTCAGAGAGGGCAAGATAGCTACTCAGAGTCACACAGAAGTTGATAAGAAGAGCCTTGACTCCAATTCAGGAGAAGGACCTTGGATGTTGGAGGTGGCTAGGAAGGACTGTCCAGTGCAGCTGTCTGACACCCCTCTTTGGTTGGAAGGAACAAGCTGACCCAAAATGGATAGTGTATATACCTCCAGATCCATGCATATAAAAACCATTTGAAGTTCCTTTTCTCTTGCTTCTCTGTAAGTGTATCTGCTCAGCAAGGCTGCCTTGCTGTCTGCCCCCAATGCTGCACCTTGCCTCCCAGATGTCTCTTTTCTTTTTTTGAGAAGAGTAGTGGCGTGATGGATGGTGGATATGCAATGTGCCAAGGTTTCTGGCACACTCTTACTCCCTTTGACTCTTTGAACTACTGTGATAAGAGAGGAGGCCATGGTGGAGAAACAGTGAGGGTCCTTGCAGTTGCCAAGTGCCGGTCCTGGAGCTGGAACTCTACCCTTGAGCTGTTTCTGATGGTTCTGTCTGGAGACATATATCAGAGGGAAGGAAAGTATGCTCAGGATACAAACAATATTGACAAAAGTGTGTGACAGAGGTGGGGGGTGGTGCAGAGGGAGCTGCTCCTTTGATGTAGCTCAGCCCTTAGAATGTGCTCACTACAATTCTAGAGAGAAGGCGTTCCATAGGTCACTTAGGACAGGAGAGATCGTGTCTACAAATCTCACTCTTGGTGCTCTCATTGTTATTATTTACTGGTTAGCCTCAAAAATTTAAGAGTGCAATTATATAACATTTGGATACATTCATAATCAAAAAGACTTACAACACCACATTCAGATGTCAGTCTAAGGGCTGTCCGAGCCAGCTCACCCTGGCTGCCCACAGCTGGCTGGGAAATTTTAGGGAAACCTATCTGTTGGCTAATGTCTTGGTGGCATTGTAGGATCAACCATCCTCATGTCTTTACACCAGGGGGACTGGAACAGTCTGAGCTACCAGACAGCTCACCAGGGAGGCAATGGTTAAGCATCATTCTGCTTTTTTTTTTTTTTTTTTTCTGGAAGTTTCCACTCTGGTATGGCATTCAGTCTCACTTAGTTCCCATGTCTGTGATAAAGTGGGTCACTGTGTTAAGGTCACTATTATGTTAGTGAGAAAACCAAAAGCCTAAAGCCTACAGGAAAGTGGACTTGTGGGTTTCTGTATCCACTATCCATCTGCCTCTTGACATTCGATGGTTATCAGCATACAGCCATTCTGTGTGGTCTGATCTAGCTTATCAGTTCACACACTTTAGTGCATCTGAGTTCACATACAAGTGTGGATTATACATGACTACCAGAAAGTCTAGGACAGTGGTTCTCAACCTTTCCAATACTGCAACCCTTTAGTACAGCTCCTCATGTTGTGGTGACCTCCAACCATACTATAATTTTGCTATTGCTATGAATTGTAACTTAAATATCCGTGTTTTCTGATGGTCTTAGGTGACCCCTGTGAAAGGGTCCTTCAATCCCCAAAAGGGTTTGAGATTCACAGGTGGAGAACCACTGGTCTATCACTTTGTGGGAGTGTTATTCAGAGCCTGAGGGTAACTGTGCTCAAATTTGACCAGAGCTGGAATAATAGAACTGTGGTAGTTAACATGGATTATCAACTTAATAGGACCTAGAACCACTTGGGAGATTGGACCCGTGGCATGTCAGGATTACTTGGGGATTGCTCAAGGGGTTATCTTGGGTTGGTTGAAGTGGGGAGAACTATGCTTGGTTGCCTGGTCTGGAATCCTGGACTGAGTAAATGGAGACTGAGCTGAGCACTAGTGTTCCTTGATGTCTGCTTCCTCGGTCAGCTGCCTCAAGCTCTTACTACCATGATTTCCTCACCATGATGGTCTGTGTCCTGGATCTGGGAGCCATTGTGAACCCCTGCTTTCTCAAGTCACTTTTGTCAGGTGTTCCCTCACAGTGACAAGAAAGACAACATGATGGGCATTTGAAGTCACACCCGGATTGCTGTTTGTTGAGATGTGTGCTGCTGCAGTCTAGACGTGTCGAATTTACTGTGCCTGGGTTCTCCTCCCACCTACAGACCACATCCTGTGCTCTCTCCATAGGGACCTTCTAGATTTTATTTTATAAAGATAGCCTCATAAACTCCAGGCTGGCCTCAGACCCTTTATATAGTCAAAGACAAGCTTGAGTTTATAGCTTTCCTGCCTCTGTATCCTGAGTACTGGGATTATAAGCATGTGCATCTGGCTTAGGATATCTAATACCTGTTTTTGTACATTTATTTATTTAGTGTGTTGTGTGTGGGAGGTGATGCACATGTGAGTGTGTGCATGCACATGCCTTGACATACCTGTGATCAAAAAGCAGCCTGCAGGAGTCAGTTCTATCCTACTTCATGGGCCCCAGAGATTGAACTCACATTGTCAGTCTTGGCCACAGTCACCTTTTCTCACTGAGCCCTCTTGTAGGCTCAGAGTGTCTTTTAGTCTCAGTTTTGCTCCACACAGGCCACTTGACCCCTTTCCGCCTCAAGTGAAGACAACAATGGCACCTTAACTATAAGGTTCTTGGGAAGATTCAACATGTTAATACATGTAACATGTTTAGTGTTTGTGCCTTATCTCCAGTCAGCATTGTGTATTTGTCTGCTCTTATTATAAAGTATGTGTGTGTGAGGGTGGGCCATTCTTTGATTGATGGCTCTGACAGCCAAGGGAGGACTTGCTTGGACTTGTCAATTCTGATAATGATCTGGAGTGTCAGGCTGGACCAATGCAAGGGGATCTTGACTGGTCTCTCAGTGCTGGACAAATCATTCAAACCTTCACTTACCCACTTACCTAGTTCATTTCTTTTGCTGTGGTAAAATATCTTGACCCAAAGCAACCAAGGGATTCCTGGTTACAGGCCATCATGTGGGAAAGTCAAGGTGGTGGGAACTTCAAACTACTAGTCCTGTTACATCCACAGTCAAAGGCAGAGAGAAATGAGCATACACATTCTTCCTTTTTACTTGCTAGTGCTCAGTTGATTTTCTCTACTTTTATATAATCCAGGACCCCTTTGCATAGGGAATGGTGCTGCTCATAGTGGATTATGCCTTTCCATATCAGTCAACTAAAACAGTTCCCCATAGACATGCCCATGGGTCAAACCAATGTAGACAGTTTCTCATTGAGAGTCTTTTCCAAGATTATTCTTGGTTGTATTAAGTTAACAAATAAAGCTGAGCATCATAACATTAATTAAGTCACCACCTACTTTATGGTACCCAAACCAGCACTCATTTGACACTAGAGACAAGAAACAGAACAATAATAAGCATGCTGTATCATTAACATGTCTGATGATCAAACTAGTGGCTTCTCCTGGCAACCTGTGACTTGAAAGAACTTCTTGACCAGAAAAGAGCATTTTCCATTGTGTGTCTACATATCAATTGCTATCCATTTTTTATTTCAGAGATGAAGAACATAATGAAGAGGAGAGAATACTTGGACATGAAATCAAAGGATAGGCAGGAGCTGGGGTGGTGGCATAGACTGTAATACTAGCATTTGGGAGGTAGAGCTAGGAAAAGTAGGACTTCAGGGCCAGGCTGAGCTACATAGTGAGTTCAAAGCCAGCCTGGGCTCATGAGACCCTGCTTAAAAGAATCATAACAAAATGAACAGCTAAAACTTTAGCAGTCAGGTGCTAATGTTTGGAAAGGCTCAGAAATTGTCATGGCAGCTATGATTTCATAGTTAATGCAATGGAAAACCATGAGAAGCTTTACGTAGGGCTGGGAGGAAATATAAAACACAGGTGGTAGTTCCAGGATAGGCAGTCTAGAAGATTCCATGAGCCGTTGTCCTGTCAGCCCTGTGTGCCCACTCCTTACATACCCCAGATCAGTAGATGAATGCAGATTATCTCCCACAGTGAATGTCACGTGGTTATAGCATGGTATGCTAATTAATTAATAAGAAAACCAGAAACCCTATAGAGACAGACTTCCTTGCTACTCGGCCCACTCAGAAATGGCCTCACCAGGGACCATCTTGACTGTGAAGTTTGTCCCAGCTCCCAAATCTCTTGGCTGCTTTTGTAACCTCTTTCAAGATAGAGGCCTTGTCTCATGTCCTGGGCTTAATAATAAAGACAAATTTGAGAAGTAATTGATAAAGACTCATTCCTTGTAGAGCAATAAAATTTATCGTGGCTTAACTAATCTGGCTCCATTTGTGCCTGCTGCCTGCCTTCCCAACCATCGGATGACTAATTGATAACTAATTTTCTCAATTTGTTCTCCATTACTTATCACTGCAGAGAAGCTTCTACCTAAGTCTATGAATCACAGAAGCGCCATGAAATATAGAGATGTGCTTTGCCAGGAGTCAGCTTGGCACATGGGCCAGCCTTGCAGGAAGCAGTACTGGCCTCTTCTCACCCATGCAGCTAAGAGGTGAGGTCTTTAGTCCTTGCCAGGAACTGGGCCACGTTGTGTGAGATAATGGGCATTCCACCTACACCGTGTTATCTTAATGTGATTAAAAAAATAATAATAATAATTAAAAAAGAGGCTTGGAGAATCCAGATGCCTTTCTTGAAGCCACAGAGCTCGTGGTCAGAGGAGCAGTATTTGCAACTTGACTGTCTTCCAGGTCCATCTTGTGACCTCTGTGTTAGTCATGCTCATACTTCCATGTTCTTTCCCCTCAGCTACGTGAATGTCAACACCAAGGAAACCTTGCCAGCTATGGAGTAGATGTAGTAGACATTCAGGCAACCTAAGCTCATAACTGTGGGTCTCTCTGCACTCTGTTAAACATCATGACAGCTGATCCTGATCTGCCACAATCTGGCTGCTCAGCCCTCATTCCTGCTCATAGTACTGACCTCCTAGGAAAACATCTCATGAATTTCCCAACATCTAGGTTTATGTGTCTGATGGGGCCCAAGTTCAACACTCCTGCATTCAGAAGCTGCCCACCTACATTGTCCTCTGTGTAGGGGTTGGGGGGCTAGTATGGGGCTGAGCTAGGAAGGGCTTCACCCATCACAGATTTCTGAACTCTGCTGTTTGCTGGCTTCTTAATGAGCTGCGCTATTAGTCTTACATGGTCTCAATTCTTCATTTTCTTTGTGTGCATGTGTGAGTGTGTGTGTAAAGTTGAAGGCTATATTGTGGTATTTATCCTTGGAATAATGTTGCCATAGTTACCTCCTGACTCTATTATCACAGCGGTACAATAATTGAAGCAGCAAGGCCCAGAGATGCTCTTGTGAATGTGAGCTGGACCCCCAGGTTGGGCATGGAAAGTGTCTCTTAGATTGGGGAAGAAAGAAAACAACTTAGCCTCGGCAATTAACCCTAGAGCATGGCACAGTGGTCTGATGTGCTGATGGAGGTGTTGCTTGGTGATGTCCAGAGTGAGCCATTTCTGTGGATGGTCTTTGTTTTCACATTGTTGTACAGTGACACTCTTAGAATGCAAGAATGTAATATCTCCATGGAAACTGAAAATGTTCAAAATTAAGACCCAGAATAGGAAAGCTTCTATGAGTGCAGTTGTGCTGATCACTAATAAAGAAATGATAGGAGGCAGCTACAGGGTGTTGGGTGTCACAAGCAACAGGAAATAGGGAATTGGACATCTTGTCTCACTCAGGGCCTTTGTTTGGGGGGCATGGTACAGGAAGGTTAGGAATACACTGCTGCCTAGTGTATCCTCTCCCACACAGGCTATGGGTCTTTCATGATCCAGGGTGGGAAAAGAGCTGCCTGTCTTCATAGAACTTTAGTTTTGACTCCACTTGGCTGTTCTGCACCAAGGAAAGGAAGAGCTAACAGGACATAAGTGAGACAGTGGGATGAAATGGAAGAAATCACCAGCCATGGTCCACTAGGCATGTGTCCCACAGCTTTCAGCAAATTTCTTCTGCCCACTGGAGCTCCACTTTTACCTCCACAAGATGGAGATGTGAGTAGCATGGGTCTTGTTGAGGGTTCTTTCTCGTTCACTTCTCTTTGGCAGTATCTCCATGGGTGCCCTCACCTGACATCCTTATTTATGCATTTAGTTTAGAACATTCATATTTGCCTATGGCCAAGGTCTCAGTTCAGCTCCTAGGATACTCTATGAGATCCCAAGGGCGTCCCTAACTACAAACGTCTTCTGTCCACAGTGATGAACCCCCTGTTCTGGTACACTGGATCCCTGACACTCCTGCCTTGGAGAGTGTGCCTTCTGTCGCTCACTGTTCTGGAACACTCATGGCTATCTATATATGCCTTCCACCAAGATGATGGGCTTTTCTTGAAATGCCATCCAGGGCATCAGGATATACATAAACTCTTGGGTTTTGATATGAACTCCAAACTCAGGGTCTTACTATCAATTCCTGGATTTCATTCCCTTTCTCTTTTTTAAAATTTACGTACACATTTATGGTACTTGGGATGGAACCTCAGACCTCCTGCAAGCTATGTGAACATTGTACCACTGACCTATCACTTCACCATCACCCAGTTTATCACCCAACCTCTGTTTTTAGTGATGGAGTAGAAGGAAATTTGCTTAGACCACTACTGTCAAGCATCTATTGTGTCTCCCATCCATCCATCCATCCATCCATCCATCCATCCATCCATCCATCCATGCATCTTGTATGTGCATTGGTATAAGTACTTGTACATGTGTGTGTACATGTGTACATTTGTGTATGTTCATGCTGGTGGGGGCCATCAGTTGATATCAGGTCATTTTCTACAGTCATTCTCCACCTTCCTTTTTGAAACAGGGTCCTTTGATGAACCTAGAGCTTACTATTGCGAGGCTAGGCAGCAGCTTCAGGGATCTATCTATCTGCCTTCCTGTCCTCAGGCCAGGATTGCAGATGAGTTGTGGAAATCCAAATGCAAATCCCCATGCCTGTACAGCAAGCATGTTGTTCACAGAGCCACCTCCACTATACTCTGGGTCTCTCTTTAGGCAGAACTGAAACTCTCCTGCTGACTTCCATCACATCTGCCTTCAGAGTATTGAGATGTTTTCTGCACTCCCATTCTCCTACAAATATGACGATTGGCCCTCTTACTGGCAGGTGTTTTCTGGTCTGTCCATTGTTCCCTTTAGCAAAGCAAGCAATACTCCTTCTCTGTCTTTACTTACATAGCATGAATGACAGGTTACTGCTGGGAGCATGGGAAGTCTTAGCCCAGGATGCATGATGGCTTTCTTGTAGCCAGATAAGCAAAGTCCCATTCAGTGAAATTGCTGGAGCCTGTATACTCTAGTACCTCCCCAAACCTGCATTCCATTGGGGCTCAGAGGGGTGGCTGGAATCTCAGGTGAGGGTCTATTGACTCTTTTGACCTTCTCCTCTGAGAGAATATCAGCAGCTCATAGGCCTAATCCAGATAGATTTTTACAGGCAAGCACAGCTAATCTGATGAAGGTAGATTTTATGTAGAGACCATGTTCTATAATACTGCAGAGTGTTCCAAGTTTTATTACAAGAAGCCTCATATCTTAAGAATCCCAGGACCCTGGGTAACTGAGAGAGTTAGGCACTTCAAGCACTAGTCATGGATTGGTAAACAAGATAAAACATCTTCCTTGAAGAATCTTACAGTGGAATAAACCAGAAAACAAAAGCAAACATTGCATTCTGCTCCTGCATACAGATACTTTGGATTGAAAGCAAGGACCAAAACGTAAGTCCTCATATTCTAGAGACAAAATGTAAGTCCTCATATTCTAGAGACAACATTACTCCCTGTGGCCGGATGGTGAAATCAATCCAATTTTCCATCTCCAGGGTAATGGATAAACAAATTGTTGGTGTGTCCACAGAATAGAATATTATTCAACCAGAAAAATGGACAAAGCAGATGTGTGCTGTTGCATAGGTGAACCTTGAAAACACAAGAGTCATGTGGTGGCACATATTTGTAATTCGAGCATTTGGGAGATGGAGACAGGAAGAACAGAGCAGGAGTTCAAGACCAGCCTCAGCTACATACTGAATTCAAATCTAGCCTGGGCTACACAATACTCTATCTCAAAACAACAGCCACAGCAAAAATACTGAACAACACAGGACAACTGGGCTCAAAGCATCTTAGGGCTTGCTCTTCACCAGGGGAAGCGAATGATGGGTGAGAGCCTGGGTACCAAAATGTCACTGGGTAGGTGCAGGGCTCAAGATATGGCTTCATCAGCCATAGAGCCGGGATGATAACAGACCTATGTGAGGGTAAATGAATTCCTCCACAAAGCCAGTAGCACACACTGTCTGGCAAATAACAAGCACTCAATAATTATTAATTTTCTCTATTCTTTCCTCTTCACCCTAGACTTAATTAAGATGTATCGTTGAAGCTATGAATAAGCAATTCACACACAAAAAAGAAAATTAAATGGCCTGCACATACGGAAAAATGTTCAGGCTGGATAGCAATGAGGGACTGAAAAGTGAAAAGGGATGTCATCTCCTCCTATGGAAAGGATCAAAGAGAAAGAGAAGACAGAAAGAGCAGTAGGTGTATGCAGAAGGCAGGGGCATTGGATCAGCTCCAAGTGGCTGGTAGAAATACAACTTAGAACAATCTTTTTTTTGGGGGGGGGGATTTGGCTGTAAGACTAATTTACTTGTGTCAAAAGCATTAAACACAAGCTAGTGCTTTGACCTGGTGGGTCTATTGGCAGGAACTCCCTGGGGGGATAATTAAGGCTGCACTCACAGCCTCAGAAGGCACCCTGTAAATAGTTGGTCCGTGAAGCAGCCAGTGATGCTCATGGCTGCATACTTTATAATAATGAAAATTCCAGTAACTGATGGTGTGGCTATGAAATGGGATCTGGTGCAGCCATTGGCTTGGTGAAGTCACCTGGATAATTCTACCATTTCCTTATAGGTCTGGGAAGATACTTCTGGTTCTTTCAGTGAGAAGCTAAGGGCCATGGCATGTCACGTGGCTACAGCTTGCTTAAAAATCTGAACTCACAGTCCAGCAAGATAGTTAAGGGCAGAGTCATTTGCCCTCTCTGCCCCATCCTGATGACTTCAGTTTGATATCAAGGATCCACATGATAGAAGGAGAAGAACAACCCCTGAGATCTACGTGCATAAATAAACCAAGGGAAGAGATCTCTGGAAGTCACATAGCAACACATCAACAGTTATTGTAGATGGTGACACCAAGGATGTAATTTTATTTCCTTTGCTCCTTATCCTGAGCATGTACTGCTTTTACATTAAAAATACCTTTGTGTTCAGGAGGATTCATTAGGGTGGAGACACAAGATGAGAAAGTAGGGTACCAATGTGCCAGTCAGGAGAACTTCGGGTGTCTGGCTAGGTTAAAAGTGTGTCAGTGGCCTCTTTCCCCTTCTCTCTGTTGTTCTCGTCTTTTTTTTTTTTTTTTTTTTTTTTTTGACTGCAGTTCAACATACGCAGACCTCAGGAGGCTTGGCTTGGCTGCTCCCTGCTTAGAAAGTGGCATGTCTGGGAAACACAGGCTGACTGTCCTTTGTCTCTGCCTATTGGTTGTCCTAGTTGGCTGTGCTCAGGGCCACTGGATCCAGCCTCACTGGTAGGAGCCCACCTGTCCCTGGGGGTGGTGGTGCAGACAGCCTGGTCCATGTCCTAGAGAGGGAGAGAGCCAGCTGTTGGCTGTGAGGAGAGCCCCTGGCCCAGGAGACCCTGGGAGAGTGAAAGAGATTGCATTTATTTTAATTTTTTTTTTTCACATCCTAGATTTTCACCGAGTAAAATTGCTGCGATGGAACATAATTGCTTTTCATTTTATTTTTAAAAATTGCTACCAAGGCAGTCTGCTGGCCTCCTGAAGTCAGCACAAATCAGAGAACACTCACTCCAAGGGTGTATTTTTTTTTTAAACTTGGATTTTGAAAGTGATTTACCCTCATCTATTCGGTTGGCTCGGATTCATCAGCTCAGGGGCACTGTAGAGCCAACGTGTGTGAGCCTTGGAGTCAAAGCAAAGCTGGGTTTCCTTCCATTTATGGCTTTGCCAGGGCTGTCTCTTGAGATCACATAGCACTATGACCTGGCTGTCTAATGCAGTATTTCCTCCTGCCCTTCCCTGGGTCTACTGCTTTATTTTCAGACGCTTACTTATGGAGTTTAGCGCAGTGTCGAGGATGTCCTCCCTGCCCGTCTCAGCAGAATCTTATGCACCTCTGAGTGTGGAATTGTAGGAGTGTACCACCATGCTGGACTGTCACTATGTTCTGGGGATCAAACCCAGGGCTTGTTGCATGCTAGGCAAGCACTCTCCCAACTGAGCTGCATCTCCGGTCCAGCAGAGCAGTTCTTCCTCTCTGGTTTGCTGTCTTTCTCCCCAGTGGAGCAAGTGTGCCTGGAGGGTGGGTACTTTCTCACTGCTGGGCTTAGAGGCACTAAAGTCTTGAATAATGATAGATTCCTAGGTGAGTTGGAAGATAGGAGAGTCCTTTGTAACTTGAAAGAGGCTGTGGGCATCTTGGTGGCATGTATGTGAGTCACTGAGGGTCTCCAGTTCACCCCTAGTGCCACTTGGGCCGACTTTACCCATGACTGATTGTCTTAAGTTCTTACAAGTCCTAAAATTCTGGTAGTGCCTGTAGTAGAGCTCAGCCACCATGCCAGAACTAAGATTCTTCTTCTTTTCTTTGTTTTAAAATGTATTATTCTTTGAGAATTTTATACATGCACACAATGTATTTTGATCATATGCATCTCCCCCAGCTCCTTCCACTACTTCTTCCTCCTAGCCTCATTTCTTTTAGAAAAAGGAACCCATTGAGTGCTAACTCTGTTTGCATGGATGTACAGATAGGCACTAGAACATGGTCAGCCTGCCAGGGTCCACACCCCTGGAGAGAACCAACTCTGGGCCCTCTCATCATCCATCAACTGTAAATAGCTTCTCAGCTAACATTGGGACCTTGTGAGGCTCTCTTCACCCATGCTGGAGTGTTGAATGGCTTGATCTTGCACAGGTCTAGTGCACACCCTATCTCCCAAAGGTTCAGGGAACATCACTCACTGTAGGCTGGGACCTGAGGTTTTTATTTGTCTAATAGCCATAAGCGGATAGATACAGGGAACTCAGCCAGGTCAGCCAGACCCAGGGTAGTCTTTTCCTTGAGCTGCCAGCCAGGTCCAAGCCTGTGGGCTTCAGCATCTGAGAATGGACCCTTATCCTACCCTATTGGCCTCATAAGGAAGTCAGAAAAGCCAAGCCTCTTCTCCCTCCTTCTGTCCCTCCCACACGCCCCAACTCTTTGCCTTTAACCTCTCATTTAGGGAACTGAGGTCTCTAATTTAGGCTTTAAGCATCTGGTTAGAGTTAGCGTGTAGGGTTTCTTAGAAGACAATGAGTTATTCAATTATTTCCATAGTCTTATTTCAAGATTTTGTTTGTCTCCTAGTTCAGGTTGTTGTTTCGTGTGGATGTACTTGTGTGAGTACAGGCATGCATTCAGGTGTGTACGTGTGTGCACATGCATGTGAAGGGCAGAAGATGGTCTCGGGTGTCATTCCTCAGGTGCTGTGCACCTTATTATTTTCAGTCAGGGCCTCTCACCGACCTGCAGCTCACCATATAGGTTAGTCTCAGCTGGCCAGTGAGCTCTAGGGATCTGCCTGTCTCTGTCTCCCTGGGATTACAAGTGCATACACCATGTTTGCATTAGTGGGCCTCAAACTCAGCTCCTCAAGCACTTTACTACTGAGCTATCTGTCCAGCCTCTTGTTATTTTTTGAGTTTCGGAAATTACATCTTCATCTTCATCACTCTTACAAGGCTGACATTTCAGATGGAGATCATCTTGCACATCCGATGATTCTTTACAGTACCTGGTTTGGAGCTTGGAGGGATGGCTGGGGCATTTGTCTGTCCTGTCTTACTTGACTTGCTTGAGTACCAAATTCACCTTCATGTCCAGCATCCTAGGGTTTTCATCAGCCTTTCAAGGATCCCAAACAGACTTGCTAGGGCATGCTCCAAGTCTTCCCCATGGTATTTATAGGGTGCCTTCCCTCTTGACTCCTAAAAACAGCATTAGTGAGGCTTTTGATCTGAAAGGGGATGGCTGTTTACTGTAATTAGATAGTTAAAGACCCTCATTAGTCGTCTTTGCTGGGCCCAATACTCAGCAGTATCAAAATGAGGGCCTTTCAGCTCAGCCTGCCTCCTTCCCTGCACTCAGCATCCCTCTTTGAGGATCCCCATTCATAATTCTCTTGGTTCTCAAGCCTCATGACTATACCCTTAACCCTTGACCTAATGAAGTCTCATTACTTCCTCTCTGTATATAATAAAAAAATATTTTCCCAGGAAGAAAAGGTTAAGGAACAGTTGGACCACCCAGCCAGAGTGGAGGCACAGTTCACCCAGCTCTGCAATTATCCCAGAATAACCCATTTCCATTTGCAAGAGTAGACTACATTTAAATAAGTATTCTTTTCAAATAAGCTTTCATTAAGTTGAATTCATCTGTCGTGTGCATGCTTGATGAGCAGGCACACATATAGGTTCTACCTCCATGCTTGGTGTTTGGAAGGGAGGAGAAATGGAGTTTAGGAGACGGAGGAGCTCATTTCAGTGTGGACACCCTAGATCTAACAAAGGTGACCCTGGAATGTTCAGCAAATGGGGCTCACTATGGTGCTGGGGCTTCTGGACAAATACTTAAGGAGACTTCTTGGGAGCTCTAGTGGCATTTTGCTAGTAGAAGCTGACACCAACCTACCCTTTTGGTTTAGACCCCTTCAGAATGCTCACACTGGTGGCAGAGGTGTGATAGGCGGATGCCCAGAGAATGGCTACTTATGCCAGATACAACACATTGTTTTTATATAGTGTTTTCAGCCCAAATAGAATATAGGCTTGGCTCCTGTTTAAAAGCTACGAGGTGGCAGCATCGATTTTGGCTGCCACACTGCCTGGCCCCCACATCTGCACCTCTGTCCATTCCTCCCTGGGTGGAGCTGACAGCCTGCTGTCAGGGAGGCAGTGGAGCTGGGTGCTGCCCCATGTGAGTTCAGTGGGTGTGAGGTGCCAAGCAGGTCTCTGCTGCTTCCAGGGACTTTATTAACAGTGGCTTCCAGGGGTGTGAGAGTTAGAGGAGAGAGTATGGGGGAAATGAAGTATGTACTTGTAAGACTATGTCCTTATGTAACCCAGTACTGTGTACAGTGAGTAGACACTAATAGGAACCTAAAAGAGAAACAGGTGGATTTGTGGAATTCATTGTAGGTAGCAGATTCCAGATCACACTGCCCACTTTTTGCTTTTTGAATAGCGTCTCACTCTGTAGCCCAGGCTAACTCTGAACTTACTATGTAGCACAGGTTGGCCTTGAATTCAAGATATTCCTGCTTCAGCTTCCTGAGTACTGGGGTAACAGGGGCATATCACATCTAGCTCAAACCGACCACTTCTGCGCTCTCTCTCTCTCTGTCTCTCTCTCTGTCTCTCTCTCTGTCTCTCTCTCTGTCTCTCTCTCTCTCTCTCTCTCTGTGTGTGTGTGTGTGTGTGTGTGTGTGTGTGTATGTATGTATGTGTGTGAATGTTTGCCTGCATGTCTACATGTCTGCAGTGCCCTCAGAGGCCAGAAGAGATCCCCAGGGACTGGAGTTAACAGATGGTTATGGGTACACGGGATTGAACTCTGGTCCCCTGGAGACTCTTAACCACTGAGCCATTGCTCTAGCCCCTGTTTTCTCTTCTTTCTTTCTTTCTTTCTTTCTTTCTTTCTTTCTTTCTTTCTTTCTTTCTTTCTTTCTTTCTTTCTTTTTTTCTTCCTTTCTCTCTCTCTCTCTCTCTCTCTCTCTCTCTCTCTCTCTCTCTCTCCCTCCTCCCTCTTGTTAAATTTGAAACAGAGTCTCATATAGCCCAGGGTAACCTTAAATTCACTATGTGGGCAAGGGTGGCCTAGAACTTTCACCTCCTGAGTGTTTTCCCATTGTTGGTGTGCACCATCATAGTCTGTCTCTGTGGCACTGGATGTCAAACCCAGGGCCTCATGCATGCAATAATTACCCTACTAGCTGAGCTATATCCCTAGCTCTGTTTCCCATTTTTAATAGATGAAAAATTATTATAGGCAAGGAGGGAGTGGGGTAGGAATGGGGTGGGGGGTGGGGTGCCTTGGGCATGATTAAGGATCTCAAAGGTTATAATGGCAGAAAACCTTGTTAATAAAGCCTTAGAAAATCACCAAGAGACCAGAGGGGTGATATAATTAGAGCCAATTAAATAGTAATAAGATGCAGTAGAAGGGAGATGACACCTGATGACTGTGCTGTGGGCTGAGCTGTGCCCTCTTGGAATTACAAATTTGGAGTAGCATACCCGACACTTAGTATGCTAGAATAGGACCTTGTTTGGAGACAGATTTTTATAGAGGTCATCAAGTGAAAATGAACTAATGGGGGCAAGCCCAACCCAATATGGCTACACCTTTATGAGATGGAGATGTGTGGACACGGACAAAACTGTATAGGGACACTTTGAGAAGAGTGTATGGGGATAAAGCATGTTACAGACCCTCCTCTCTCAGCTGTGCAAGAAACCAGATTGGCAGGTGGCCCTAGTGAACTGCTGGCCTCTGTAGCTGGAGGCAGGATTATGTATGCTGCCTCTCAGTCTGAGATGCTTCTTGCAGCAGCTGCCATGCTAATGTTGGCTAGTGAGTGGGAAGGTAGTCTCAGAAGGACTTCAGTGAGAATCTGTGTGACACAGGTGGGGGTTCTGCTCTGGTCAACAGAGAGGTCAGAGAGAGCCAAGCACAAGAAGCTGTCTCCTGGCTTGGACTCACTGTTGGAAAGTACAGAGATGCCAGGCAGGGTGTGCATACGTGAATCTCAGACTTGGAAGGCTGAAGTTGGCCTGCACAGGAAGCTCCAGTTCAGGCGGGACTTTGCGATATCACAAAGTGAAAAGGAAAGGAGAGAAGAAAAGAGAAAGAAAAGAAAGAGAAAGGAGAAGAAAACAGAAGAGAAGAGAAAAGAGGAGAGGAGGGAAAAAAGAGAGAGGAACTTTGAGAATCTGGCAGTTCCCAAGAGATATGAACACCTAAGGTTCTGCCACAGTGACTTGTGTGATGAAAGGAATGCTTGCAGAAGTGTGTGCACATGCATATTGTGTGACATGGTGATGCTAGTTTTTGTTACAGCTGTGTTGAACTGACCAATTCTATTGTTTAAACACTTGATGTCCTGCCAGGATGTACACAGTCTGGAAGAATGTAGCACACATATCATAGATTCCATCCTCTGCCCATGACAGACATCACTAGTGGATCACAGAACACTTTTTCCCTGAACTCATTCTTGCCTCCATATCTTTCTCAACTAGTAAAGCAAGCAGCATAACCAATCATTGTGACATGATGTGTCTCCTGTCCTTGAGCAAAGACACGCACAGGACTATTTCTTAGAAACAAACCTTTCAGGTAAAGATTATGGACATTTTTATGTTTGAATAGACACTGCCAGGTTTCCACCCACACATACTGTGGTATGTGCACTTCTCAACATCAGGGACATGGCTAGCTTATGTGTAGATTTGGCTTCTTACCATGACCTTGAATAGTACCATTAGCTGTTTGGTGAAGAGGAAGAACAGCAGATTTGAACACACAGATGAGGAAACGGAGACGCTGGAGAGTGCTTGGGACGATGGGAAGAGAAAGCCTCCCTTAGCCGACAGACTCACAGACCCCCTCGCTCTTCTGCTGGGAACCTTTCTTCCAGCATTCCTATACTAGTGCAGACGCTCGGCTACATAGCTCTCCATGACCTGCTAGTGGGTGTTTATTCTAAATGGCTTCCAGAATTCTCCTCCACAGAGGCCACACTGCAAACACATGCATAGTTAGGATCCCACCCCACCAGCCTGTTACACTCTTTCTACAGAGTGGAGTGGCTTAACAACTTTGAGACCTAGCTCAATGGGTGTTGGCAATTGTTCAGCAATGATCTGATTTATCATGTGTAATTCTGTCACTATCCCACAGTCATTCACCACTTTGTGTGAGAGCTCTGGGATGCTGGACTGGGGGGTGGTGGTGGTGGTGGGGTGGTGGGGTGGGGTGGGGGGATAGGTCAGATGATTTGCTGTTCATTATTTGTGTATACATGTTCACGTGTTTGAAGGTGTGCATGTGACTGTGGAAGTCAGAGGACAACTTGGGATGTTCTTCCGGCAGGAACCTCCACTTCTCATTTGAGACAGGATCTCTCATTAGATTGGAACTTTGCCAAGCAGGCTAAGCTAGCTGGCCATCAAGCCCCAGGGATCCACTTGTCTTTACCTTGTATCTTATACACCATCCTGCCCAGACTTTTATGTGGGTTCTTGGGTTCCCACTCAGGCCAGTATGTTCCTGGCTCAGCTGTTTCTACAGCTCTTAACAGTTGTTTGAGGAATAAAATAATATCCCCACTCCCTGTGTTCCCAAGCACATCTCATACAAAACTGGAAGTGTACCACATACTCCTAAAGCCCCAGCACACAGAGAGTGATCATTGTGTGGTAGTGTAGTTGAAACACAGTTTACACTCTCAAATCAATTTGATATCACCCATTTCCTATTCTGGGCTTCCTGGAAGGCACAACATCCCCAAATACACCAGGTCCTGAGTGTCGCAGCAGCTGTGAAATCTTCTTCAGCTTGCCTGCCTCTCTTAGCCCCGGTCCTCTTCTTTATCCTCTTTAACCCCACTTCAGGCCTAGTCAGGGTCACACCACATCTTCTTTTGAGCTTCAGGAGGAAGATGATGCAGAAGAGTCCTGGATCTGAGAATCTGGTGTAGGTCTGGCTAGAATATGCAGAATGGGAGGAGGAAAAAACATCAGCTGGTCACACTCGTGTTCTATTGGTTACATCTGTGCAAACAGAGTACCCTGATTCCCTCAGAGGTGGGCTCTGAAGCCTGGTGCACAGGGCCTTCACAATGCTCACAGGCCCTGCAGGGTGCATCTCCATCTGTTCCTCTCTATCTTCGAAGTCCCCAGATCTAGCTGCAGCGTCTCACCAGGGCCCTAGGACAAAACATGCTGGGAATCACAGATTTACCTTCTTGTATCTTTGGAGTGATAAATATTGGACATGCAGCTTGGTGCGACTGAAATCTGAGACAACAGGGTGGGGTGCTGACAGTGTGTAGATGAAAGGCAAACCAACCTGTGGGGCTGGGGAGATGGCTCAGTTGGTAAAGTGCCTTTCTACAGAAGCATGCACATGTGTTTGAGTCCTGAGAATGCATGTGAAAAACCTAGCATGGATGTATGTGCTTGGAACCCCAGTGATGAAGAGGCAGTGATGGGAGGAGCCCAGAAGAGGTAAGCTGCAGAACAGTGAGATAACCTGTCCTGAAGATGGTGAGCAATACCCAAGGAGTGACATCCCAGGCTGACCTCTGGCTTTTACATGCACAGATGCACACACATGCATCTGTACAAACATGGACATGTACAAACATGTGCACATACAAGAAAAAAGCAATTTCAATTTCTATCATGTTTTAGTGTGTGTGTGTGTGTGTGTGTGTGTGTGTGTGTGTGTGTGGTGTGTGTGTGTGTGTGTGTGTGTGTGTGTGTGTGTGTGTGTGTGTGTCTGTCTGTCTGTCTGTCTGTGTGTCTTGGCACATGTACATATGTCAAGGCCTGAGATTGCAGGTCAGACTTGTAGGAATTGATTCTGTCCTTATACCATGTGGGTTCCAGGGATAGAACTAAGGTTGTCAGGCTTAGCTTAGCAGCTGGTGCCTTTACCTGATTATGCATCCCATCAACCTAAAAAACAAAAACAGTTTTAGAGGTGAAAATGCAGGTATTGCTGGGTTGGGATTATTGGGCAGCAGGGGCCAGAAAGACCTTCCTTTGGAGGTTGCCTTCCCTGACCTTCTGGTACCCTAGTCTTTGTCTAGATGACTGGTCCAGGCTCCTGGAGACAGCTCTCTATCACCTGGCTCAACCTGCGGGCCAAAGAGCTCCTCCAGAGCCCAGTGCATCTCAATAAAAAATGGAAATGGCTTTCCCCCTTCATTTTAATTAACATTATGCCTACATTTCTAGGATAATGGATAATTAAGTGAGTTCCCCTGGCATTACAATGTTCTCGGAAATAATTTATGGTTTCGTCTCGCTCTGCAAAGGCTCTTTGGGTTGGAGCTGAAGTTTCACCATAAATATTACCAAGGAGCATTTGCCTGTCCATGATTTGTATTCGCATGGCTGAGATCTCATATCTCTGCAAAGTGTCTCCTGAAATATTTTTTTTCCACAGGCTACGCTTCCATTCTTTGCTTTCTTTGTGGGCCCAGAATTATTTGTGGATGATGTGCTCCTTCAGCTGCCAGAGGCCACTGTTGTAAGCCACATTCATCCGGCATCAGACAAAACTCTGGAACCAGAGCTGGGTTCAAGTCCTCTTGTCTGAAGAGGAACTGTGAATAATTAAAGATGATTCTTCCACCCACTGTGTGTGTATCTGCGTCTCTCTCTCTCTCTCTCTCTCTCTCTCTCTCTCTCTCTCTCTCTCTCTCTCTGTGTGTGTGTGTGTATTCACAAGCACATATACACATGAGTATGCCAGGCAAAAGTACTCCACCACTGAGTTACACCCACAACCTCCATGTCCACAATGAAGCAAAGACCAGCAGCTACCCGCATCACTCCTAACAGATACCTATCCAGAAAGTGACAGAGCTGAGTTCAAATCAAGGCAGCCTGCCTCCACCCCCATGAACCTGTTCAACATCTTCTGTCTTTTCTGTAATATCTGTGTCCCTTCAGGGTAGCCCAATCAGGAGACAGTGGTGAGGAATGTTCTGTGCACTGTGTGGTAGCTAGCTGCTAGCACTTGAGCCTGGCCTACAGGGTCCAGTTTCCAGTGGCAAGCTTTGCTTCTCTTATATTTTCATAATGCCAAACTGTAGTTTGTAGTTAGAAGTTCTATGCAGCTCACAAACATCTATTTTCTGTGGTTTCTGAGATGGCTCAGCAGGTATAGGTGCTTTCTGCCAAGACTGATGACCTGAGTTTGACCTCTGAACTAACATGGTAGGAGGAGAGAAGCAATTCTGCAGGTTGTCAAGTACTTGCACCTTACCTTCCTTCTTTCCTTCCTTCCTTCCTTCCTTCCTTCCTTCCTTCCTTCCTTCCTTCCTTTTTTCCTTCCTTCCTCCCTACCTTTCTTCCCTTCCTCTCTCCCTCCCTTCTTCCCCTCTTCCTTTCTTCCTTCCATCCTTTCTTTTGTTACTGAGAATCAAACCCAAGGCCTCAGCCATGTGAGGCAAGTTCTTTACCACTGAGCCATAACTCCAGCTCTCTTTTTATTTTTTTATGTTAAGGCAATTTCACTAAGTTGCCCAAACTAACCTTAAACTTGCTTGTAGCCCAGATAAGATCTGAACATGCCGTTCCTTTGCCTCAGCTTTCCCAATAGTTACCAGGCAAACTCTGACCACATTATGTTGTATGCTGTTTAGTCTTCTACTGGGTAGTGTGGGCCCCATCTCTGTTCTATTAAAACTACAGAATTAAATGTCCTTGGAAACCCCAATATCTCTGCAGGGTCTTTTGGGGACTGTGTCCTAGGGGTGTTAATAAGTATCTTTGCTTCCCTGACTCAGTGCATATTGTGTGGGGGCTGCTTCCTGACCTGACATGCTTCCACAGAGGAGCAGTCACTGCTGGCTGATGGGCCAGTCAGCATCAGATGCCACACTGTGGTGATGAAGAGAGCATGGGAGGCTGTGGGATCCATGAGGTCCTGGCTCTCTGCTTTCCCACCCCGTCCCCCAGGCTACCCTGTGACCTGCTTAATTTTTAGTTTCCCCATTTTATAGATTGAGTAGCCTCTCTAGACTCTACCCTGATTTTAATCCTCTCATGTAGAAAGGGATCAGGGGAGATATTTCATCCCTTCTACCTTTCTTTCATCTAACATTTATCACGAGTATGTGTCCTACTAGGGACTGGATATGAAGGATGGATATGATATCAAAACACTCACGCCATGAATATGTCTGACTTTGTTTATTAATTAAAAAGCAAATTCCTTGAAATGGAAAACAGACCAAGCTCTAGCACGCAAACTTTGTGTGCCTAAGGAGACAGCCATTGTGATGCTCACAGGTAGAGCAGGCTGAATCCTGTCCCACACCCTCTTCCATCCTGCAGTCAGACGTGGATGAAAGGGTCATGAACATATTTTCTCTCTCACATCAGGCTGTGTAAGATTGCCAGAAAGCAGGGCAGGGGCAGGGGAAAATACCACACGCACAAAATGCACGTAATTCATTGCACTGGATGTTGGAGCTGAGCACAGCAGCTAATGCTCAGAGTCCCTGCCTGGGAAACCACTGGAAGCAATGTCTACCATATAATAGTGTGCCGAGGGCTGGAGATGCCTGTAATCCCAGCACTTGGAAAGTAAAGGCAGGGCGATCAGGAGTTCAAGAACATCCTCAGCTATATATTGAGTTTGAGGCCAGGCTTGGCTACACACACACACACACACACACACACACACACACACACACACACACAGAGAGAGAGAGAGAGAGAGAGAGAGAGAGAGAGAGAGAGAGAGAGAAGAATATTAAATTAAGTGTCAAAATCTGTTAACATAATAAGGAGGGGCTTGTGAACATGTGGGATTCATGTTCAACCCCCTTGCATTTCCACAAAAGTCTGAGGAAAGCTGGTTCAAGCTCACCCCACCCCTTCACCTCAAGCTAGCCCTGCCTGCATTGTCTCCTCTAGGAACCTAGAAGCCCACACTTTCAGCAAGCCTGTTTTCAGAGCAGAATCTATTGTACTGGACCCAGAGAAAGCTTTGTAGCCCACACAGTGTGGGGACCACAGACAGACAGAACACCCTCACAGGCCCCCGGGGAGAGGCGGGGGTGGAGAGGGAGTGTGACAGAGCCGTGGTGGGTATTTCTGTCTCTGTTAAACCTGAGTTTGGCAACTGTAAAACTCTTCTCCTTGATTCTAAAACTGGGTCCTCAGGGAACCTGTGAGACGATCAGTCAAACAGCAGCCCCCAACACTGGGCGAGGTGAAGGCAGGTGAGAAGACGCTGCCTCTTGCCTAAAGTTAGAAAGATAAAAGAAGAAATATTGGGAGGGGTTCTCTTTAAGAGAGGGCAGGGTACTGCACTGTCTGTTTAGAAGCCAAGCCTTGTCTGAAACTTCTTTTCCTAGGGAAAGAACCATCTGGAACAGATTTCTCCACAGGGTAGTGACTAGAGGTCTGGGTGAGTCAGTTCTCTTTGTATACTGCAGCTAGGAGAAATTATGTCTAATATGCATAGGTGATGGTCACATGTAGTAACTGTGACATCCATGTGCATTTATATATGTTTTTCAGGGAAAGAGTTGACAAACATTTTCTGTAAAGATCCAGAAGAGCTCTTTTGGCTACCTAGCCATACACTTTCTCTGTCATATGGCATATGGCAACTAATTGGACTCTGTTGGGTGATGTGATCTATTGATGAATGAGTGTTGTGCTGTGCAAATAATACTTTATTTACAGACACTTGGAACAGGCTGGGACTTGCCTGTGGGTGGTACATGGATGGCCACTGTTCTTGGAGATTGTGCTGCCATACTGAAATTCACTATTCTTGGTGGCCAAGGTATAGACAGGCTGGCTATCTGAAATTACACTGTCAATCAGAAAATGGCAGCTTCCTCATAAAGATATTGTCTCTGTTTATTTGTCCTGCTCTAAGGGTCACTTTGTAAGCACAGAGGTATATGTCTCACAGTTCTGGAACTGGGAAGTTCTAGACTGAGACTCACGTAGGTTCTCTGTCAGGTGAGGACTTGACCTTTCCTCTTCCATGATGAAACCATGATTCCATATGCTCCATCAAAGAAAATCTGTATCCTCACATAGTGGAGGGGTCAGAAGTGGGGTAAGTGGTCAGCTCCCTCTGTCAAACCATTTTATGTGAGGTCCACCAAGGATGCCCAGGAGGCCCTCCCCCTAACACTGTTGCTTTGGGGTTGGATCTCTAACAGGGAACTTAGGGAATACTCTTGGATCACAGCAGAAATGGAGGAAGAAAACTGTCAAGATAGATTATAGTTTGAGCCCCCCCCCCCGTATTAGTCAGAGTTTTTAGAGAGAATGAACTGATGTATGCATATATGCACTATATTGGTAGTATTGGACTTTGGAGGAGGTACTTCCAGAGGGATCCCAGATTTTTGTCTTCTAAAACAGAGCTTAAACGGAGACACATGAATAGTAATTAAGCCAAGTGAATTTATTAAGACAGAGCACAGTTCCGTTGAGGAAGGGAGCTGGAGCAGAGAGTTTAGCAGCTCACATGGCCTCACCGAAGAAAGCCTTGGGTTCCTAAGTCACTCATTGTGGCTTTCTCTCTGATTTGTATACTGTGGGCTCTTCTGCCTCTTCACTGTCTGTTACATATACTGCTATATACAACTTCATGCATCTTGTGTCTCATTAGCACCTTAAATCTCCACCCAGTGTGCAGAGAAATGCAGATCACCTTCAGGCATTCTAGGGTGCTTTGGCACCTGTGCCAAGAGACCAAAATTAGTTCATCTTGGAGGTGGTGGTTTTTCCTAGGCTTATTTACCAACACCTGCTTTTTACTCAATATTAATTTTGTAGCCATTGCACAGGATGTCCCTTTCCACCCCTCTCTCTTGCCTCATACACTGTTATGTGGTTGTTTCCATGGAAATAAAACATTGCTCCTTAAGACAGAGGATGTTCTAAGGGTAGGTGCAACATTCCACCCTGTGGGGATGCTTGGTAGTAATGTCAGGAAGTAAATGAATCAATAGCTCCAGGAAGTCCCCCAACTAACCATATTCACTAGGTTCTTCCTTCTGTCTGCTTCTGTAAGTAGATAGGACTCTGGAGGATACTTTCAGACAAGCTTAGAGCAGCTGAGTTACCCAAAGAGCCAGGGAGAAGCAGAGCTCTGTGGAAGATCACGTGATGTTTAACCATACAGGGGTATCTCTTTGCCTTTATTGAGCCTCTAATTAATCTGAAAACTCAGTAACACATCTGAAATGGCACCCAACCAAATACCTTGGCACTCAGTTAGACCCATGGACACAATATTAACTATCACTATTGCTGAAGACACCCCACACTTGAGTTGTAAGACATGGAGAGCACAAGCTGGACCTGACTCAGAAGTCTTGTCCCTTCTGCTAGCTCTCACAGTGCTGGGGGATGCTGTACACACTACTGGAGGAGAAAAGTAATCAACCATCTTACCAAACTGTGAAACTGGAGGCTTATAATCAGCATCTGTTGGGCTATACATGCCCAATGGTACAACAGTGGTACAAATGTCACAGGAGTAACCAAGCCACTTTCTGATTAGATTTAAGGCCCATTCCACAATATTAAACCTGTGTCCAGCACTTTGAGGATCAATAACCTGTGGCTAGACAGACAATAGACCCCAGGGGAGAACCTACCCCTATTTTTCTGCTAAATGGACATACAATTAAACTGACTCCTAATGATTTATTGCCATGCTCTTAAATTAGTGGATCTTTTAACTCTCAAGATAGAAACTTTTTACAGTAGATGGTGATTAATTTAGAATGCTTAACTGGTCAAGGTACAGAGAATTAGAGACTACAGGATGATCAGTCATAAATAGGACATTATATCACACCCCTTCTCCCAAGGCTCAAGGATCATTGCAGAAGAAAGATTTGAAGAGCCAGAGGTATGATTGCTATAAGGAAACACTGTTTTCCAGATGCAGAGGATAAGCTGCACATATGAACTCCTAGTAATTATAACAGCATGCACAAGACTTGTGGAAGCTCAAGACAGACCAAATGCCAGCATGGACTAAAGAAAAGTCAGAGCTGCACCCAAAATGGTCACCCCGTTACCTCCCTGCAAAGTACATTCTCAGCAGCCTTTGCCAGGAGGACCCAAGGAATCATACTACATTCATCTGGAGAACATAGTAGGTAAAATGCCTGATTATCTTGGAGGGGTATTGGAAAGTCTACTGTGGACCCGTCTTCTTAGGGAGGTTATTCCAGGGCTGTGAACTATCAGGCCCAGACAGCAACCTTGGGCTACTCTAGGGTCAAATCCAGACCTGTTCTTCTCTGTGCCAGGAACTTATTATTTTGCTTTCAGGGATAAGAAGAAGTGCCCATCCTTCTGTTCAGAATTTTAAATTCCATTAATGGCTCTCCCCATTGACCATGTTAGTGCAGCCCAGCTGGTTTGTTATTGTTGTTTGCTTTCTTCTTCTTCTTCTTCTTCTTCTTCTTCTTCTTCTTCTTCTTCTTCTTCTTCTTCTTCTTCTTCTCCTTCTCCTTCTCCTTCTCCTTCTCCTTCTCCTTCTCCTTCTCCTTCTCCTTCTCCTTCTCCTTCTCCTTCTCCTTCTCCTCCTCCTTCTTCTTCTTCTTCTTCTTCTTCTTCTTCTTCTTCTTCTTCTTCTTTTTGAGCTGAGGATCAAACCCAGGGCCTTGTGCTTGCTAAATCTACCACTGAGCTAAATCCCCAACCCTGTTGTTTGCTTTTTTAAAAAGAGATCAACTGTGCCCTTCTCTAAGATCAAACCAGTCTTACTGAACTTTCAACTCTGTGAGTGTGGCACACACAACAATATGAGTACCACACTCAGACATTCTTACACAAATCTACCAGATTCACACATACATATTCACAATCACAAATACATTCACACAATCATACCCCTCATATACATTTATGCATATGTGGTTACTAGTGAGAACATCAAGCTATTTCTTCTACTTCTTATCTCCAAAACTGTAAGAAAAATTACAAATTAAAATGAGTCTCCAGAAATATTGTAGGTCTCTGTGATCCCATCCTGAGTAGAGAGCTTCCTGAAAGTCTCAGCAAATGGAAGCCTCTTTTTGAGACATCGCCCTTGTCCACCAGTTATGCACATCACAGAGCTGGTAGGCCATACCACTCCACTTGCAGGTGGTTCTAACAGACCAGCCATCCAGCCTAGCAAAAAGTTTGATGTCCTGGAGTCCTTGTGTCCAAATCCTCCCTGCTCCCTCTCCCTCTCCTGCTGCCTCATGCCACTCCAATAAGAGGCCATGTCTGGATAGGGAGGATTCATCAAAATCTCTAATTAAATACACGGCAGCTGGTGAATTAAGGCATTTGTCTTAGCTCTGCCATCATATAATACCTTATAATCCTGCAAGTCCAAAGTATGAATTAATTATCATCTCTGAGAAGCCAAGGAGCCAGCGCCTCAAGGAGGGAGGTATTTGGAGAGTGGTGGAGAGTGACAGAAAGGGGGCAGAGATAGTAGCATTTCTACTGGCAAGAAGGTACCTTAGGAAGCTCACAAGCCCACACATGTTTATTCATCTCTGTCTATGTGTCTCTAGCAGGTGTGTCCAACCTCAGGATATTGAGATGTGATGTGATAGCCTCCAATCAGTTACCCAAAGGAAATGTATGAAAAAGATTCATGGTTTAAATAAGTTTATGATTTTGTGTTGTTTCACTCCTAGCTGCCCTTGGACCACCTGTTGTGTGTGGACATGACCATGTATGCGTACTCAGGGCTCAGGTGTAAGCTCACACCCATCATCCTCATTGGTGGCAGTAGGTACCTTATCAGTGGCAGGGAACATGTTGTGTTCTCTTGATGTTAAGTTTCAGGACAGCTGTAGCTTACCACTCATGACAGCATATGCTGTCAGAATTCCTCTCCTACCACTGGCCACACTGAAGCTTGGCATATTAGCTGTTTTTCTCATTGCTATGGTCAAATAACTGACAAGAAGGAATTTAAGGAAGAAAGGCACTCTGGTAGAGAAGATATGGCACCAGGCAGGGAAGGCATGTTGGCTGGAGCCAGGGCCCAGCTAGCCACATTGCACCTGAATGCAGGGAGCAGATGAATGAGCAGGAAGTAGAGCTGATTGCAAGGCTTCAAGACACCCCCCACAACAGTGATCCTTGCCCTATAGCAACATTCTAACTCCTAGAGGTTCTTCAACCTCCTAAAATAGCGCCAGCAGTTAAGGTCCAAGTATTCAAATATGGGAGCCTATGGGGGACATTTCATATTCAAACCATAACTCTCAGAAAGTTTAAGTGACCTGTCCAAAGTCTCCCAAAGTTTGCAAGTGTCCCAACTCTCCTCCCATTCAGATGTGACCCACTTGATGTCTACTGAGCAGGCAACTGTTTTACTTCACTGAAGCATCACACTTTCTGATCTATAGCCGTAATGTTCACTCTCTAGTAGTGATGCTTTCATGCTGTCCACATCTGTGGGCCACAATATGCAACTATCACTCTCTGTCAGCTGCCCTCCTCTTGTAAACCCTCATCTTTTCTTCTTCTGTGTGTCTCTTTTACAGGACATTCACTTCTTTGTCTATCCCATGGAATACCACCCCTCACTCCTGACTCCTGTACCAAACTCTCTGGGGAACTTGACAGCCCTGGGTCAACCTCTGGGCTGCACTGGTGTCTTCACAATGTTCAATAAGCTGAAGAGCCATGGGACATAGGCACATGGAGTAGTGTTCATGTGCACTGGGGCCAGGGTGGGAGCCACTACAGTCTTTTGGTACACTGAGAACTGAAATGCTATCCAGAGACTCTTACTGTGGTAGCTAGAGAGAAATCCTGCAGAAGCCATTCATGTGGGACATTCAGCATAGGAATGGCTACTGGATGAATCATGACATCTAAGTTTAGAAAATGTGAGCACTGATGACTTAGCACAAGAGAAGTAAAATTAACCCATCAGGTGTTGCAAGCTAGGAAAGTCAGTGGGAGAGTCTCCCCTTTCTAACAATCCATTTATTTATCTAACTTTGGTGCTAGACTTTGTGAATCTTGTAAGTTTCAGGAACTACCTGAGACTTGTGAATTGTGTTTACACTTTGAGTCTCAAGCAGCCTCTCTCCAGGATGGAATGTTTCTATTCTGAGGAAATGGCTACACAACAGTCCCTATCATCGTGGGTGCTCATTCTTGAAAAGAAATCATGGTAAAAGCCAGATAACTCATAATATACAATACACATATGTGCAGTGCTTGCAGTGAAATGAACAAGGCCCTTCATATCCTTTGTGGTTGGGTTAGAGATTGACATTGTCATGGTGCTCTACATTTTTTCTTTTGGAAACATTCAGCAGCATGGCTGCATCTTTCATCTGGATTGCATGTAGTTGCCTCTGGAGATAGGCAGTCTCCAATGCATTAGAGATGTTAAAGGTGACCTTGGTTGGGGATTTAGCTCAGTGGTAGAGCGTTTGCCTAGCAAGCCCAAGGCCCTGGGTTCAATCCTCAGATCAAAAAAAAAAAATTAAAAAGGTAACCTTGGATCTTTCTGGAGCTGGCTAGGTAGGATGACTTCTAATTCCTTCTCAAGTGCTTAAAATTGTGGATCTCAGTATCAGGATCTATGTAGTAGACCCTGGGGATAAGAAGCATGTTCTTGTTCCTACCCTAGCAATCTCTGGTGTTTAGGATCTTTTAAAAGTTTTAGGTGTGTGTGTGTATGTGTGTGTGTGTGTGTGTGTGTGTGTGTGTGTGTGTGTGTGTGTGTGTGTGTGTGTTTGGCTCTGTGTTACATGAGTTCATGTGCATTTTTGCCTATATATGAAACTCAGAGGCTAACCTTAGGTATCATTCTTTAGGTGCTACCCTCTCTTAAATTACTTTGAGACATAGTCTATCACTGAGACCTGAAACATACCAAGTGGGCTAGTCTAGCTGGCCATTGAGCTCCAGGGACCCACCTGTCTCTGCTCCCTTACTACTGGGATTACAAATATATCATCATGCCCAATTAAAAACTTTAATTTTCTTATATGGGTTCTGGGGATTCATCTCATGTCCTAGTGCCTATAAGATGACATTTGACTGACAAAGCCACCTCTCTGGGTCCTCTGAGTGCTTTTTACACCCTGGAGACAGGGTTTCACAGCCACATGCTTGGTGCATGCTCAGAAAGAGCCTCTCCTTTTGTCCTGCTTAGGGGGGTGTCACATATCTTAAAACCCTTCTGTGCCCCTTGAATTTGTATTTTAACATTTAATGAGTGCCAAGGCAAGTGTGTCCTGCTGTGTAAGAAGCTCCTTGTTCACATGCTTGTCCTTTCTGCGCTGGCCTCAGAGTCAGCTTCACAGTGTTTGTTTGGGTCTCCTCTTGTTTTGTCAACACACCTCTGAAGAGGAAATGTAAACCCGGGCCTTGATTAGACAGACATCCCCTGGTGCAGGTTTACCCTGATTCTCAATTCAGCAGCTTGGCATAGGGACTGAAGTGAGGCTTCCTGCCTCTCAGCAGCCCACAGAGGCGCTGGAAGCTGCAGAAAGTGGCGTGGAGCTGACCACAGTACTGAAATGGAAGTGTGGCAGGCACAAGAGCTTTCTTCTTCTAAGAGGAGGTGCTGTGTTTCTGCCTCTTCTCCATTAATTGTCCCAAAAATAATGGTGAACTCAGAAAATTGCCCATGATCTGTGGGAGCCAAAGTGGCTCAGCTTACTGGAAAAGTGTCTAGTTTTTGGAGGGAACTGGTTCTGAGAGAGAGAGAGAAAGAGAGAGAGAGAGAGAGAGAGAGAGAGAGAGAGAGAGAGAGGCAAACACACAGACACACACACACAGACACACACACACACACACACACACACACACACACACACACACACACACACACACACACACACACACATTGGCACATTGGCTGTAGTGCGGGCTTTTGAAACCTCAAAGCCTGACCCTAATGAGACAACTCCCCCAACAAGTCTATATCTCTTAATCCTTCCCAAACAGTTTCAGCAACTTTAGACCAAACATTCAAACAGATGACTGGATCTCTGGGGCCATTTTCATTCAAACCACCGCAGCATGTTATCTGTGCACACTGAAGCCTCCTGGGGAATAGGGATGCAGGATTCTGCTCCAGTCCTCATGTTAAAGGCTGGCTGATCTTAGATGAGCCCCCTTAACCTCTCTTTTCAATCTGTTGTGTTTGGCATGCTAAGGGGTAAGATACTGCATGAGTGTGTGAGCCATCCTCTTGACTTCCCTGAACTTCTCTCCTATATGTGGTCACTGTGATGGAGGGATAGAACATTTGTGGTCTCTGCCTTAGTATTTAGACCCAGTGCATTGAGCTGATGATGTCATCTTTCCTGACTTCTATCTTTCTGTCTGTAAAACACAATGGTATCAATCTCCACTGAGTGTGGGTATCTTAGCATTGCATGGGAATTTGAAGGACATGGAAATGACATCCTTGTTCTCTTATTATTTGTCTCCTCTGTTCTTTGCATCATCAAGATCAGTACTGCCATTACCCCATGGTAGGGTTAGTTTTAGTTATGTATTAGAAGCCCTGTGGCATCACTATGGCAGGCACTGACCTATCCATGATGCTAACCTAGAAACGCCTCCCATGTCAGCAGGTGTGGTGGTGGTGGTGGTGGTGGTAGTGTGTGTGGTATACTATGTGTTCAGGCTTTCAGGTTTGCTCCATGGAGGAACATAACTGAAGGGCATGTCAGATGTCTTGTGTCAAGGCATGTGGTGAGTGAGATGAGATGCCTGTGGATGGAGGGAGATTCAGCCCAAGGAGCTGGCAGCCCAGCGGGAGGGGAGCCAAGCAGAACACCTTAATGCTGGCTTAAGCAACTTACAAATAAAGCTGAGATTCCTGATGTTTAATTTCAAGTGACTGAACATTAACATTTAATTAGCTCCTGACTGCTAAACCAATATTAAACCTAGGTGGGGGCTGTTGGCATCTTGTGTGGACTAGCAACTGAGAGGCCGAGCTTCTTTAATGGTGACATTTTGTGAGGTGAAGCCTGGCTCTCACATGGAATCCCAGTCTACACACCAGCTCAGTGTTCTCTCTCTCTCAGTCTCTCTTACTCTCTGACACACACACATGCACACACACACACACACACACACACACACACACACACACACACACACATTTCTCTAGGAAAAAGGAGCAGCAGCATGTGCCATGCAAGGCACTAGATTCCCCCTCCAGAACTATCCTTCTGAATTGGATGACTTTGGCCAAATGATGTAACATAGTTGAAACTTACCTCCTGCCTGGAGGCTGGAGAGAAGCATCTTCCATGTGTTAACACTCTGTGCCAGTAGTGTTGAGTGGGGATGCCTGGCTGAAGCTTGACCTGTGTATGATGGAGAAGCATGGCCCTGATCTGCTCCATTTCCAACCTCTTTCTCCATAGAGCTAGCTGCACAGAACATATCAGTTCTCATGAAAAGACTTCAGTCTGCTCCACCTCTTTGTCGCCACCATGTTGCGCCCTTGGTCTAGATCCTTTTTTTCTTGCAATCTGGTCCTGTTTCTTGCAAACTGCAGTGTGAGGAGCCTATAATTATTATTATTTTTATCTACGTGCATTGCATGTACGTCCACGCAGAGATGGTGGCCAAGGAGTCAATACTTGTTGTCTCTCTCAGTTGCCTTTACTTAATTTTTTTGAGACAGGGTCTTTCACTTAACTTGAGGCTATTGATCCAGCAAGGCTGGCTGGCTAGTGATTCCTCAGTTCTCACTGTCTCTGTCTTACCAGTGCTGGGATAGTAGATTTATATCACCACACATAGATTTTACATGGATACTGGAAATCCTAACTCAAATCCTCCTTTGACTTCACTTTACCCCTGAGTAATGTATCTGACTCATAAGTAACAGTTCTTAAAGACTCTGTGTCTGGCTGCTGTGGAAGGTCAGTTTCCCCTTTGTTCTCTTTGAGACATTGTTACATCTGACCCTAGACCTAGAAGGTGTCTGATTCCAGTCTCCCCTTTTCTGCCAAATGAAGCAGCATATGCTCTGTTCCCAGCTTTCCGATGCTATTTGGACTGCACTATTCCAGTGTATCCTCTAACAAGTTGGTTCCCTTGTTTGCTCCTCTAGAACAGGCTGCCATTGCTCATCATTTGCAGCAACAACCCCCTGTTTCTAAGGACTTGGCCACTGCAGTTAGTTCTTCACGTCTGTAGGATGGCCCCAAAAGGTAGTCTGGCTTGTTCTGGCTTGTGAGATTGGGGGAGAATCTCCATGTCCCTGTGATGGCATGGCTGGGCTTGGGGGAGCTGTTACAGAGGATAATGATCTGCCTAGGGCTGGTGATAAGGATAATCAACTTTGACATCAAGGGAAGCACCAGCATCTGGGCCTAAACATGAAAACATGCGTAAGTTTGGATCTGGAGGGAGGTAAATGAGTGAGAATGGGCATGGATGAGGCAATAGTTCCAGGAAAGAAGCAGCCTTCCTTAAGACAAGGCTACGGGCACAGAAACAAGATTGAGTTGTCCAGCTCCATATCAGAACCAGAATCCAAGTCCTGTGATTAAGCCCCCACTTCCTTGTAGGTTCTGGAGCTCTGGGAAGGATATTCAAAATGATATTGGAACTGCCGGGGCTCAGTTGATAGAATGCTCACCAAATGAACACAGTCCTGGGTTCTGCCTCTAGGACTGCATAAACAGGCATGTTGGCACACACTGGTCATCCCAGAACTGAGTAGAGGCAGAAGGATTAGAGTTCAAAGTCATTTGTTGGCTACTTAGTTTGAGGCTAGATTGGGCTACATGAGAAACTAAGTAACTTGCTGTGGATCCTCTGCTGAACAAGCAGCAGTTACAAGACTTGGACCTGGTTCTGTTTGCTTCCAGCATTTTCTCTCTGTTTGCTATTTTCTCCCATTATTTTCTAGCCTTTGGCCCTTGCATCATCCATTCCCCATCATTTATCCACCAACCACTTATTTGTTTATTGTGCTTCCTGCATGTGCCAAGGACCTGGCAAATCATTCCCTTCCTAGAGCTTATTTAGACTTCAAGAGAACAGAGTCTAGAAAGCCCCACCAAGACAATTAACTATAGACTGGCTAGTGGGAGAATAAGGAGACCTCACAGCGGTGACAGTTGCACTGGAACCTGGGTGAGGGAAAGAAAAGGAATGTGATAAGCTAGGGAAGAATGTCTGGTCTCTATGTCTCCTCATGTTCTTAGGAGCGTAGGGCATAAGCCACGCTGTCTTTACTGGTGCTGGCAATGAGTAGACATCATTGGGGCAATGGTCTCAGCACAGTTATCTCTCTGTGCTCAATTCTTTGTGCTTGTATTTGTGCACTTGTATGGGCATGTTCATGTATGTATAGGTGCATGTGTGTATGTGTTCATATGTGTTGGCAAGAGCACAATCTTGGGTATCATTCCTCAGGCACCTTCTACCTTACTGTTTGAATCTGGTCTGGAGATTGCCAAGATGGCTGGGGTGGCTAGCCAGCAAGTTCCAGGAATCCGAGTGTCACTACTTCCCCAGTGCTGGCATGATAGAATGCACTACCTCACCCGGCTCTTTTTATATGGGTTCTGGTGTTTGAACTTGGATCCTCATGCTTGGAAGGTGAAGCACTTTGCTGACTGAGCCACTCCTTGGCCCTGTCTCTCCTCATTAGTGGTCCTGTGGTGGGAGCTCCGGAGATATTTGTTCTCCCTGCGGATCCAAAGACATGTCACCTCCCCATCTTGGTTACATTTGGCTTCTTGTCAACCACTGTACTGTCTTGTCAGTGTGACTCAGCCCTGGTTGGTGGGGACCAATCATGTTCCAAGCTGTTCCTCCTCTTACTCAGCTGCTCATGCCAGCCAAAAGCCAATGCAGACAATCCTAAACCCACTTAACTGTTATTTGCTTGAAATATTTGAAAGGGCTGGCTTGGCCCATCTTCAAATATTTTGTTAGCTAATCAAAGCCAGATTGCGGTCAGAGGCCATATCTAAATTTATTAGGAAAATTAATAGACCATTTAGATTTTATTGGAATTAAGCTAAAATACGATAAGCAGTCACACCAGCAGATAGTCATTAATTATTACACTGACCCTGGTGATAGGCTCCTAATGAAATATTGACTTGTACGTAAGTCTTGGTGCCCAGAGACCTGGGGACAGGATTGAGAAGGGTGTCTCCACCCTGTCTGCTTGAAATTAATTGGTTGGGACATATGGGGATAGGGTTTCAGTAAATATGCTTCATTCTTCTAGGCAACAGCTACTATGCACCTACTGTGTGCAAGGTTCTGGGGATACACAAAGCAGAGATCCCTGATTTGCAGACCAGCTCTGGGTCTTCATCACGGTGTGATGTTGAGTGTCTCCTTTCTGTCTCTGAATTGTCACTTCCATAGCTGAACAATAGGAGCAAATGTGACCGAGTTGTTTTGAGAGGTCGCAGAAATTGTGTGTCTGAAACAGTGGGCAGCTATGCATGGCTGGGATTGGTGCCATTGTCAGTATTACTGTGGGTAAGGCAGTTTATCCTCATATTGGGGTGTACCTGGGTCTCCAAGAAAAGGTAATTTCTTCTTACTGTGTTCAAGGACAAGTCCAAGTCAGTGTCAAGAGAAGGATTCTCAGGGTTTTTGAGGTCAGTTTCAAAAGCTGGGTTTGGTTACCCAGGTGGACCAGCAAGGTCAAGGACTTCTAGGTAGATGGTGTCACATATGCAAAGGCATGAGGACTTGGAGCTACGTGGACTCTATGGACTTTTAGAGCTGGAGGGGACAAACTGCCATTAGATGAGCATGAGAACCACAGGCATGGGGAATGGGCTCTGTGCTGATGGTTCATTCTCATTGTGACGTGCACATGTAGTGATGGAAGTGATGAAATGGCCACTCTGTTTCTGTGTGTGTTTATATAAAACCCAGGAACCACAAATGAGAGAAATCATACACTACCTGGTTTTCAGGGATTGGTTTAATTCACATACTATGGTATTCACTAATCAAACCCACTTTCCCGCAAATGGTATAACTGTGTTATTCTTTCTGGCTGAAAAGGAATTGTGTGTATATAAGTCATACTTCCCTTATCCATTCCCCTGCTGTTGGTTCTGTAATTTCTCCATTGTTAACAGCTCTGCATTAAACATAGATGTGCACATTAAATATCTCTGTGATATTCTGATGTGGATAAATGCCCAGGAGTGATACATCTGAGTAATACAGAGGATCTACTAAAGCCAGAAGCTACCATACTGATACCTTTTTTTTTTTTTTTTTTTTTTTTTGGTTTTTTGAGACAGGGTTTCTTGGTGTAGCTTTGTGCCTTTCCTGGAACTTGCTTTGTAGGCCAGGCTGGCCTCGAACTCACAGAGATCCTCCTGCCTCTGCCTCCTGAGTGCTGGGATTAAAGGCGTGCGCCACCACCGCCTGGCCTACCATACTGATACCATTTATTTATTTATTTATTTATGTATGTATGTATGTATGTATGTATGTATGTATGTATTTATTTATTTACTTATTTATTATTATATGTTTTAATTTTATACATCAGCCATGGGTTCCCCTGTCCTCCCCCCTCCCGCCCCCACCCCCACCTTCCCCCCGCCCCTCCCCTCCATTCCCATGTCCTCCAGGACCAAGACACCCTTGGGGATTCATTTAAACCTGGTGGATTTAGTACAGGCAGGTCCTGTCCCCTCCTTCCAGGCTGAGCAAAGTGTCCCTGTGTAAGCCCAAGGTTCCAAACAGCCAGCTCATGCACCAAGGACAGGTCCTGGTCCCACAGCCTGGGTGCCTCCCAAACAGATCAAGCTATTCAGTTGTCTCACTTATCCAGAGGGCCTGATCCAGCTGGGGGCTCCACAGCCATTGGTTCATAATTCGTGTGCTTTCTTTCGATTGGCTATTTGTCCCTGTGTTTTTTTACAATCTTGGATATCTTAAACTTAATTTTAAAAAATTAGAAGAGTGTTGTGTTGCTATATATGGGCATTCTTTTCATGTACCAAATACATACATGTGTCCTTTGAAAGTGAATATGTATTTCTGTAAAGACACACACATACACACCACCACCACCGCCACCACCACCACCACCACCACCCTGACATGGTGTGAGTGAACAGGGATCTTAATGTACAGGGTCAATGCCTTCAGCACATGAATTAGGGTGAGCCAGCTGATGAGGACTTACAGAATCACAGGAAATGGTGAGGTGACATGGTCAGGACCCTGTGATTCAGAGCCTTACAATAACCCATGACTTATTTCAGGGTGAGTTTTGAAAATGAAATAGAGAAAAATGATTCATTCCTTTGCTCTTGCCACTGGGTTATTATTAGGAATTTCTGTCCTCAGTTACTTTAGGATCTCCAGCGAGGCTGCTTGGCTCCCAAGAAGGGAAGCTACCCCGTGGAATGGGTCTCACTCCCTGATGCTACTGTGTGGGTGGGTAGAAAGGGCAGCAGCTTAGAAAGACCAGTCAGCCTTTGTGGATGCCAAGGCCAGAGAGGCAATAGCAAGGGAAATGAGTTAATGGTTGAAAGGCATCCCATCACCAAGGCAAATGGAATCTGGCTTCTCAGACGTGGTGCGGGGCTGTGGGAGGCTCCAGGAAGAAATTCAAGTGAGTGAGTGGGTCTTGCATACCCTCCATTCTAGACATAAGGAGACATAGCCAACAAGACCCTTTTGTAAAAACAACTGCCACCACAACAAAGAAAAACTAGATGTAGTGATACATGCCTGCAAATGGAAGTCAGAGACAGAAGGATTACTACAAGTTTCAGGGTGGCAGTGCTGCATAGTGAGTTCCAAGAGAGCCAAATCATCTAAAAGATTAAATGAAAATTTTAACTTGGGATTCCACATCTGATATCATCTGATCACACTACTTAGAAAATTAATTTTATTTGTAATTATTATTGATGTATGTGTGTGTGTGTGTGTGTGTGTGTGTGTAAAACTGCATATGTGGAAACTGGAGGACAATTTTCAGGAGTTGACTTATCCTTCCACTGTGGGTTCCTGGGGATCAAACTAGGGTTGCCAGGCTTATGTAGAAAGTGCTTTTACTCACAGCGATCTTGGCAAATAAGATATATTATATGGACTAACCCTAACTCTAACCCTAACCCCCAATCATATATATATTTATATGATTTATATATACATATAATATATATAAAATGACAGGTTCTTACAATGTAGCCTATGTAATTCTGGAGTTCATGCTCTCTGTCTCGCATGTGCTGGGATCACAATTGCTTATCTGGATGAAGACAAATGTGTTAAAAACAGATTAGGTTCAGAGCATGGCTGGAGGCAGACCACAGGGTTCTGGGGACATGTGTGACAGCAATGCTTTAGGGTGTTCAGTCATCACCCCCCCACCAGGACTCCTGACCTTCTATGCAGCACATTAATGTATTTTACTAATTATAAATGCAATTAAAAAGTACTGAAATAAAATTAGGCTGATCTATCTAATTTACATTAAGCACTTTCAAATTATGCAGATTGTAAAGTCTCTCTCTTTCTCTTACTCTCTCTCTCTCAATTTGGGTTTCAGGGTAAAATTGTCTGCATTAAAACAGCTGGAAAAACCCTTGTAGGAAAACAAATTTCTTTTCTGTGATTATTCTCAGTGTGTGAGTTAATTTCCCAGGCAGTAATATACTTGGCTGGCATCCGGCTGTGGGTCCCAGAGCAAAAGACATATGTGTCTGGGGCAGGCTGGGGGACAGGGCTGTGTGTGTGTTTATTGGGGGGAGGATGGGAGTTGTTTGGCTACCAGGGAAGGAGGTGGGAAGGCAACCTAGGCAAAAAAAAAAAAATACTGGCCGCTAAACTGTGGCGATTTACAAAGAGACACAAGGCACAGTGGCACGCACTTTGTGTAGCTCCTTGGAGTAGAACCATCTGGTGGATTTGTTTAGCAGTATGGGGACTTTCATTTTATTTCTTCTTCCTTTCATTTTCTTTTTTCTTTTTTTAACATCCTTGCCTGTGTGTGTGTGTGTGTGTGTGTGTGTGTGTGTGTGTGTGTGTGAGTGAGAGAGAGAGAGAGAGAGAGAGAGAGAGAGAGAGAGAGAGAGAGAGAGAGAGAGATATTGCCAAGCATTATTAAAAATCAGGCCATTTTCTTCTGCCAGCAGTTGAAGCTGTGTACAGAGCATCTATAGTTCACATGCAGAAATGAAGCTGAAGATTGGGGTCTAGAGTGAGCTGTTTCTCCATCCAGCACTGGGCTCTTATGCTTGCTTTCCCATTGGGCCTGGGAGGGGACCCTGGCTCAGCCTGGCTCTGCTAGAGGCTGTGTTCACCAGAGGACAAGACCTTACTGGGGGCCTGTTTGCAGATTTAATCTGATCCCCAGCTTCCTTGGAAGCCAACGTATAATAAGCTCTTCTCGGGAGTTGCCTCTAAGCTCCTTAAAACGCTGCGATGTAGTTTAGCTTCCCTTGCTCCATGCACTCAATTTTATTTGCAGCCCAAACTTTGCCCTTTAAGCTCCCCATCAAAAGGTAGCCTCAAGTAATTCCTCAAATTGAAGCTGTTGAGCTGGAGCAACGAGAAGGCTTGGGCAGCCCTCTATTCTCCCTCCTCTACCTTTGGACACTAAAGGGATGCTTCTGCTTCAGGGCTGGGTACCAGCCTTGTGTCCTCTATCACGAAGATCATAGTGGATGCTGACCTTCCATGATCTTGCCAGAAGACTGTTAGACTTTATGATATTCTCATATGTGTGGGATAGATATAAATACTTCTTGTCTTCTGAGATCTGTGGACTCAGTGGCTATGGGGTAAAAGTGATTCTTAGCCTCTCAGTCTCCCAGACTCTGCTACACTCTAATATACAAATTGAGTGGCTCCTTAATCATGTCAAGATAAAGCCATTCAGGTCTTTTTAGATGAGCAAGTCTGGCCCCTCATAGGCAGCCAGATGCTAAGTCAGACCTGGACTCATGGCTCTGTCTACCCAGGACATAGCTGAAGGAGATTTGGAGGATATCTTGCCAGTTTTTCTCTATTCTTTGTGTTACCCCTCCCCAAATTCCATCCTAAACCTAACACAACAGTGACAAACATTTCTGTTCTTTGTCTTTGACATTCTTCCTGGTCCCTTGGCTACGAATAAGCTCCTGTGTGCCTTTAGATCCCAGGTTTGCCTCTTTTGCACACACGTGATTCCAAGAGAGCCTGCATCCTTATCAATGGTCCTCCTTCTCTTAGCTTTGAGAGGGATGTGAAAAGTCGGGCAGAGAAATAGCAGGTGCTTTGGAAACAAAGTTCTGTGGTTTCCTAACATGGCCTCTCTTGTTCCAGCCACCTACATGACTGTTAGTAAGGTGTGTGTGTGTGTGTGTGTGTGTGTGTGTGTGTGTGTGTGTGTGTGTGTGCACGTGCATGTGTGTACATGTACACATGTGTGATGCATATATGTGGTAAGCCTAGATGTCTGGTATTTTCCTCTATTATTCTCCACCTTATTTTTTGAGTTATACTCTCTCACTGAATCTAGAGCTCACCAATTATCTACCCCAGCTGGCTATCAAGCCCTAACAGTTTGCCTGTCTCTCCCTTTCCTAGTGCTAGGGTTATAAATGTGTGTCTGGCTATTATATGGGCACTGGAAATCCAAATTCAAGTCCCTCTGCTTGCATGGCAAATCCCTTACCCATTGAACCGTCTCTACTTTCCCCAGCTGCTCTGAAGAGTAGAATTTTGCACATTGGTAATTCACAAGGGAATAATGAACAGGAAACATGGACGTGGAGCCTGGCATTACCCTCTTGCTTGAAAACCCCTCCATTGGGCATCCATGAATTATTTGATGAAATGGGGCTGAATTAGTAAGGTGATAGAGTTCTGCTAATGAGCATGGGCTCCCCCAGAACTGGGGTAGAGAGAGGATACCCTCAGAACCTAGTTTTCAAAAGTTCCCCTGGAGAAAGTGCAGATGGGTAGCTCCCTAAGGCTCACTGGACAGCCATTGCAGTCTTTTCGTTGGGTCCCACACCAGTGAAAGTTACTATCTCAAAGATGTAAGGTGGACAGTGCTTGAAGAACAATACAAGAAAATGACCCCTGGATTCTACATATATGTGTACATACATGCATGAACACTTACACATGTACATATGTATCCATATGTACACAAGAACACATACATTCACATGTACACATATATACATATACACACAAATATGAATATAGTAATGGAATGCCAATCTATGCTGTACTATGGATGAATTCAGAATACACTATGCTTAGTGAAAGAAGTCAGATCCCAAGATCACATACTATAGGACTTAATCTATATTAAATATCCACAACAAGCTGGTCTTATTATTGAATTTTAAACTTTTTTTTTTTATAACAGAGGTCCTTTATTAGGTGGTGAAATTTGTCCATACTATAGTTTTAAGTTAGCCAGTATATTAAATACTTGGTATAGTTTCTGCAAATATAACATGAATAATACTTATGAGCTGTTGTTTAATATTTGTGCTACCATTTCAATCTTGTCTTGTTCGGAGTTTTCACATTTTATTCTGACATTGGACTTGTGGAATCCTTTCTAGACAATGAGCAGTCCGCGTTCCTGGGATACAGCCCTAGAATTACTGTTGGAAGGACAGGAGGGTAGGCATGCAGGAGTTTCTCAAGGAGTTTCTGTTGTCTGATTGAGTTCTTTTAAGCAGTTATAGCCACAATGATAATTATGATAACAATTATTAATTTAAATGGCTGCCCTCTGTCTCCAAGTGAACACCACTGTCATTACTCTTGCTAGAGGGCCTCTTCCTGTGCTTAGAGTCCTCCAGCACTGGTTTCATCCAGGACCACTCCTATTATTCATGTCTCTATTCCTGCTCAAACATTGTCCTCTCTCAGCCTTCCCTGAGTCTCTCCAGTAAGCCAGGATCCCATTCCTCAAATGCCATTCCTAACACAGAGACGTGTGGATTTCATTCCCACTTAAAAAAAACAAAAAACAAAAAACAAAAAAAACCTTTAATATATACAAAGATCTGTTTTCTGCCACTCAAAACCCAGCTTTACCTGAACCTCCACCTCCTCCACCTTCACCACCTCCACCACCACCTCCACCTCCACCCCCACCTCCACCCCCACCACCTCCACCACCTCTACCTCCACCTCTACCACCACCTCCACCTCCTCCTCCACCTCAACCTCCACCTCCATCCCCACCACCTCTACCCTCACCACCTCCACCACCTCCACCTCCACCTCCACCACCTCCACCTTCACCTCCACCTCCTCCACCTCCCCCACCTCCACCTCCACCACCATCTCCACCATCTCCACCATCTCCACCTCCACCTCCACCACCATCTCCACCTCCACCTCCACCACCATCTCCACCATCTCCACCTCCACCCCCCATCACCTCCACCTCCACCACCTCCACCTTCACCTCCACCTCCTCCACCTCCTCCACCTCCACCTCCACCACCATCTCTACCTCCACCTCCACCTCCACCTCCACCACCATCTCCACCTCCACCTCCACCACCATCTCCACCTCCACCTCCACCACCATCTCCACCATCTCCACCTCCAACCCCCACCACCTCCACCACCTCCACCTTCATCCCCACCCCACCCCCACCCCCTCCACCTCCACCACCTCCACCACCACTACCACCTCCAACTCTACCACCACCTCCACCACCACTACCACCTCCAACTCCACCACCACCTCCACCTCTACCTCCACCATCATCATCATTATTCTACCTAGTGCTACTACTGTATTTGAAGTACTGGGCACTGATCCCAAGGAATACCTCACACTGGGAAAATGCTCTACCAATGAGCTACATCCTCAGCACTTTCCCACTATCACTTCTTTAAGTTTTGAGACAGAGTCTAAGTAGTTTGTCCAGGCTGGAACTCATTATGTAGATCAGATAGATCAGATCTATCTTGAACTTGGCAGCCCCCTTCCTCAGCCTCCTGAATCACAGGGATGACAAGCCTGTGAGTCTCTCTTCCTCATGGTACCACCAGCAGCTGTGACTACAGAAGCACGGGCTGGGTGCTGAGCTGATAACTTGCTTCTGGCAATTGAGTCTGATCCACCTGCAGATTCCATCATGCCCATTGCACAGGGGAGGTGATCCAGGCTCATCTACATCTTCTGTTTTTATATTGTGTGTGTGTGTGTGTGTGTGTGTGTGTGTGTGTGTGTGTGTGTGTTTGCGTGTGTGTTTGTACATATAGAGGCCAGAGGATAATCATAGATAACATTCTTTAGGCATTGTCCACCTTTTCTTTTGAGGTAGGATCCCTCACTGGCCTGGAACTCACCAAATGGGCTAGGCTGGCTGGCCAGCAAGCTCTAGGGATCAGCTTGTTTCCACCTTCCTGATGATGGGGGATGGCGAGTGTGTACCACTATGCCTGGATTTTTTTTTTTTTTTTTTTTTTTTTTTTTTTTTTTGAGACAGGCTTTCTCTGTGTAGCTTTGTACTTTTCCTGGAACTTGCTTTGGAGACCTGGCTGGCCTCAAACTCACAGAGATCCACCTGCCTCTGCCTCCCTAGTGCTGGGATTAAAGGTGTGTGCCACCACCACCTGGCTATGCCTGGATTTTTTTTAAACATGGGCTTTTGAAGGATTGAACTATGATCTTCATGTGTGTAAAGCAAACACTTTACCATTCCCTCTTCCACTGTCTTCCTGCATGACCCACAGATGTCTGACTCACAAGTGGTCTCTTTCAAACCCCCTTCCACACGTCAAGCAAGATCCTTTTGGAGGCTTTGGGGGAATCATATTTGGTCAATACCTGGGTACTCAAGGGTCTGGCTCCTAACATATTTCATGGTTAGAATAGGGTCAATTTGGCTGACCAGGACCTTTAGCTGGTGTGACAGATACTAGCCTGAAAAATAGACATGCAGTCACTAATGGACCAAAAAGAGGCCCTGTGGTCCACCAGACCCCACTCAGAATGTCCATCTCCCTCTCTCAGGAGGAGCTGAAAGGAACAAAGCCAGCTGTTCCAGGAAAACAAGCTCTGGCAGTTTCCACGGAGGCAAAGAGAATCATTTTTCTTAGGTGTGTGAAGGTCCTCGAAGACTGAGGTAATAGGTTTCTTTATTAAAAATTAATCTTCTTGTAAAACCATTGCAATACAATGCACTTTAATAAATCAACCCACACTTCCGAACACATTTATTATCCATCCTCTGGAAACCATGGAGCCTGGAGAAATTGGTGCTGCTTTTAGCCTGCTGTGGGGCTCACTAATGAACTCAGATGGGGGCAGAGCCCAGGACGGCCTGAGGTCTGAAACCTGCAGGATGGTGGAAATATCACCTGGGTATTGTGACCCTGCTGGGGTCTGTTGGGCTTGGTTGGATCTCCCAGCAACTGTGATCATGGTTTTGGCCACTCTTAGTAGGAAAGGACCCCTCGATGCAACAATCCTGTTGGTGAAGGGGCTGCTGTGTGAGCCTCCTATTCTCAAGGTGGGGACCCTTGGATGTGGATGACATTGGTTCTGAGTTGCTAGTCAGGACTGGTGATGGACACCTGGTGGCTTCTTAATGGTGCTGCTCCTCCTGAATTCATCTCCATTTTGTGTGTCCTGATGCATCTGTGTGGGGACACCAGGACCCCTAGGAGCAGGTAGAATGGCCCCTATCTTTCCCACTTTCCCCTCTAAGCTCTATTCCTCACCCATCTGTGCTGCATTTGATCTGTGACATTCATGGTGAGCACTTTTTATTTTGCATTTTGATGTGTCTGTGTGTATATGAGCATGTGATCTCAGGTCAGAAGAGGGCATCAGCTCCCCTGGATCTAGAGTAGAAGGTGGTTGTGAACTCCATTGTAGGTGCTAGAGTGCTCTGATCAATCAGGGAGCACAATACTGAATGGTCCCTCCAGCTCCCAAGCCCATCTAAGATGTCTGACTTTTAGATCACTGCACGTTACAAACTTCCCCAGTTGCCTTATAGTCTCCCTGGCAAAATCAGCCTTTTCTTTGGAGAAAAGACAGCCCTCCCTCCCTTCTCATCAAGGCATCACCTGACCCCAAAGCCATGCTGCCTGAATCCCAACTTCCCACAGAACCTATCCTCCCTTTAGATGTCCCTTCCTCAGGAGTCTGCAGCCCTAAAACCAGATGGAGTGAGCAATTCTAACCTCTGTGTGTTCTTTTCCTTGAGGCTCCAAGGAAACACATTTCCTCCCATCCCTGCTCCTTCTGTGTGAATAAACACCCAAAGCAGGAGATCCACCCACCTGCTAGTAAGTCCCACAACAAGACAGACTCAAAATTCCATCTGGGGTTCAGCTCAGGACAACTCACTTGCTTATACTCCCACTTTGCTTTTTCTGTGTGGATATGAATGTGTATCTATGTATGCATTTGTATGCATGTGCATTCCAGATGTGTGTATATGTTTGTGTGTATGTGTTGTGCATATGCACAGGTATGTACGTGTGAAGGCTAGATGACAACCTCAGATGTCATCTTCAAGAATGCCATGCACCTTGCTTTTTGTGAGACCTGGAACTTGTCAAGTGGGCCATGTTGTCTGGCCATTGAACCCCAGGGATACGCCCAGCTCTGCCTCCTCAGACTGTAATTACAAGCATATACAACCACACTGGCTTTTTATTGTGTGTTTCCTGGGAATTGAACTCAGGTCCTTCTGTTTGCAAGGCAAGTGCTTTACCCACTGAGCTATCTCCCTAGTAAAGGACTAATACTTTCCAAGAGCTTTTGGCGTGATGGAAGAAAAGGGAATACCTTGACCATGAGGGACAAGGAAAGAGACTTGACCTGAGATCAGGAGTAGAGGCAGCCAACACTGCCCATTACTAAATGCATCTTAAATGTTACATCTTCCCTTAGCTCCCACATGTGACTCACTCTCAGGAGTGTAAAGTAGAAATACACCTCTCATGTCTTTCAGCCTCAGTGCATGGCTCCTCTTCTCAACATCATGCCACCATCCTTGGTTCTTCTTATTCCCTCATTCCAGCCTGTGGGCAAATCTACAGATTCTCACGCTGTTGTCTCTGAATCCTTGCTACTCTTCTGCACCCCATCCCTGCTGTATCCCCTGTTCTGCATCCCCCTTGCTGCTTGTTCTCTTCCTGTCTTGATGGGGTGCTGTAACAAAACCCCACAGGCTGGGTGGTGGTGCACAACAGAAACGTGTTTCTTGCGGTTCTGGAGACTGGAAGTCCAGGACGAGAGGCACGAGCTGTGAGCGCCACTTCCTAAAGGGGTGATTCTTGCTTTTGATTTGTTTATTTGTTTGTGCCTGCTGTCTTTTTCTTGACCCCTTTCTCCATCTGGGTCTCTAACCAATGGGATAGTACCACCCACACCCAGGCAGGTTCTCCTTCCGTAGTTGAACTCCCCTTAGATACACCTGAGAATGTGTCTCAGCAATCCCCTAGGGGGCACTCAATCAAATCAAGTTGGTAGTGACACTACCATACTACAACTCCAAACATTACTTAAGGAGACAGGCAGCTCAGTAGCTAAAGAACATGCTGTGCAAACATGAGGATGTGAGTTTGGCTTCCCAGCACCCACGTAATAGCTAGGCATGCAAACACCCTAACTGTCGTGCTAGAACTCTCATCCAATGACTGAGGGAAGTGAATGCAAAGATCCATGGCCAGGCCCCAGGTGGAGCTCCAGGAGTCCAATCAGTGAGAAAGAGGAGGGATTGTATGATTGAGAATTGTTGAGACCATGATTGGAAAAAGCACAAGTACAAACAGCCAAACTAGTGGAAATACATGAACTATGAACCAATAGCTCAGGAGCCCCCAACTGGATCAGGCCCTCTGGATAAGTGAGACTGTTGAATAGCTTGAACTGTTTGGGAGGCCCCCAGGCAGTGGGACCGAGACCTGTCCTTAGTGCATGAGCTGGCTGTTTGGAACCTGTGGCTTATGCAGGGACACTTTGCTCAGCCTGGAAGGAGAGGACTGGACCTGCCTGGACTGAATCTACCAGGTTGAGCTGAAGCCCCAGGGGAGTCTTTGCCCTGGAGGAGATGGGAGTGGGGGGTGGGCTGGGGAGAAGGGGGGAGAGGACAGGGGAATCCATGGCTGATATGTAAAATTAAATTAAATTATAAAATAAAAAAAAGAGCTGGGCATGGCCACATGTGTCTGTGGCTGCAGTGCTGGCCAGCCAATCTAGCTAGTTGGTGAGTTCTAAATTCAAGGAGAGATCTTGTCTCCAAAAGGAAGATGGAAACAATAGAGGAAGACACTTGACATTGGCCTGTGGGCCCCACATGCAAGCACACACATATCTACACAGACATTTTTACACACCCATGAACACAAACACACACATAAACATATACACAAATTTTAAAAGTTAAATAAAATAAACACCATCAATTTGGAGGTTAGGGTTTCAATATGGATTTGGGGGTGGGCAAAAGTATTCCCATTGGGACTTTAGCACCATCTCCTTGTGTGTTCTCCCTCTGCCCAAGAGTGATCTTTCAGAAGCACCATATTGGGGCTTCTCTGTCTGAGTCCTGCAGAGGCTCTGCTGTCCCTGACTAATGCAGAGCAGACTCCTGCCTCAGAAATCTGGCTCCTCCACAGTCTGGATCTCTTTGCCAGGAGTCTTGTCTTCTGTCAATCACCCCTCATGGGCTTCATGTCACCTCAAGGCTGAACTACTTGGCATTTCTCATCAGTCATGGCTTTGGACCTTTGCCCAGGCTGGTTCCCCTGCTGTGCCTGCTGGTAACTGATTGCTTATCTTGTAAGACTTAGGTGTGGCTTTTTGCAGCATGTATTTTTGGAACATTTTCTCTATGTGACCCAGTCAGGTTCTGGAGATGGAAAAATGACCACCAAATACCTCCTGTGGCAAGCAGCTGACATTTCCCTTCCTTTTCATTCTTGATCATTTACCTCCATCAGAGAAGGTCACTTCTCTAATCATGTAATCATGTCACATGGTTAAAAATCGTGAGTGTGTGTGTGTGTGTGTGTGTGTGTGTGTGTGTGTGTGTGTGTGTGCAGGTACACATATGTATATCAAGGCCAGAGAGCAACTTTGTGTATCATTCACTCCTGTAGGTGCCAGCTATCTTATTTTTTGAGACAAGGTCTCTCACAGGCTTGAGATTTACCAAGTAGCTGGACATGCTGGCCAGAAGGCACCAGGTACCTGCCTGCTTCCACTTCCCTAGTGCTGGGGGTACAAGCATGCTACCACACTAGGCTTCTTTATTTGTAGGTTCTAGGGATCCAGCTCAGGTCCTCAGGTTGTTTGGTAAACAATTTACTGGCTCAGATTCTCAGGTTTTGTTTTTGTTTTGTTTGTTTGTTTCTAGTTTTTAGACAGGGTCTTGCTTCAGCCTATGGAGTCCTGAGACTGTAGGTAGGAACTGCCATACCTGCCTGCTTGTTCTAAAGCCCCTGTCCTCCTACAGGCTGGGAGGTCTGGCCTGGAGGGATGACATACCCATCTTCTGGTCACTTTTTTTGCAGTGTTCCCCATCAATGGGACCCTGTGCTTCTGCATGGGACCTCTTGTTCACATTGAATCTCTCCACTACCTCTAGAAGTAGAGGTTGCTATTAATCACATTTGCCAATAGTTGGGTCCCAAACCAAAACTCAATTCTTAAGTCCCCTCCCCCTCCTTCCCAGCTGTGCCCTGGTCCTCTGGGTGCCTTCCTGCACAGTGGTGTTGGCTAAAGAAGCCTGGTCATGTGGGATGAGAGCCTGAGGAGGAGGAATTCAGAGCAGAGGACCGAAGAGGAGGTAGATTCTGAGACAGGCCCACTCACTGGCCCCTGGTTGGTGACAACCATGTTCAGGGTGGTGGCTGTTTCCCTCAGCAGCACCTGCACCATTCCTGTAGGCAACAGGAAGCCACCAGCCATGCTGCTTATCACCCAGTTAATTTCTTTCCCAGATCCCCTTGTGTGCATGCTGGAGAATTTTCAGAAGCTTCTGGAAATGAGGGTTTTTGTTGTTGTTGTTTGGTTTTCTGTGGGGGTGAGATATGAAATCTCCCCCGCCCATCCCTGAAGAGTGTCCTGAATCACTGTGGCCTGACTTTATCAGAGCCCCAGCTGACACAGCGGCATTGTCTGTCTACCTCACTCTCTTGCCTCACAAGGGTTTAAGTGGATCAGACAGTTAAACAAGCCAGTCTGGATCCAGCCCTGGCCTTGACAGCAATTTCATAATCAGAGGTAGCCTTGATCTCCAGCTTGGATAATGCTGTTCCCTTCCTGACTGACACTTTTCCCAGACACTGGTCCAAATGTTGAAGGTGGGCCTCACGTATGGTACCCACTTGTGAGACCACCTTCCCCTCAGGGGCTAACAAGAATCCTGGCTGGCTCTACTCTCAAGAGTTTGCTTCCCTCCTCTCTTGTTCCTGAC